>NW_026908723.1:0-57000 GCF_963169125.1 Humulus lupulus
GAAAAAAAAAATTTGAAGCAAAGGGTAGTGGGGCTTTACACTTGTATCAATTTGTTTGTGTAATTAGTAGCAATAGAGGGGCAAATAAATATGTTTGATTTGTTATCCTTAAAATGTTATTCTTTTTTTTCTTTTCTTTTTTTATCTTTTCTTTTCAATCCCTATCAAACTATATTGTTTCCTTTAGTCAGTCTCTTTCTTGCTTTATTTGCTTTTGTTCGATTTGTTTTTCTATTGGTATGTGAATTAGCTTATTTTGATCAAAAGTGTTTTGCAAAATGACTCATGTTAGAAAAATTCTTTCAATAATCTTGATAAGAGATAAGTGGTGATTGTTGTTGTGATGACTGTTTTGACAATCAAAGAAAGATTTAGAAAGCTCTAGTATTCATTACCTTCAATGGGAGTAATGATAAACCATTAATTAGTATTGTGCTGGCCATTTCTATATCCATGTGCAGAGCTGTATCTCATTCTTAGTTTGGTTGTATGTATACTATTACTATCGCCATATACTCTTTGATTTTTGGAATATACAGTTGGTATGACAAGGTATTATCTTTCATGATGTGATGGATGATGATGAATATTTCTTTGTGGGCACATCTTCAACAAAAATTGTTTACATAAATAAATGTTTGTGTGCATAATTATGATCCGAAAATTGATTGCAAGTCTCCTTGATTGTTTGCCAATGCACTACTAAAGATAGCTATAGAGATTGTGTTGTCTTCTTGTGCTGTTTGGTGAGATATTCTTTTGGTGCAAGACTATCATATTCGACTAGGAAGATTCCCAAGTAAAAGCCCTAACGACCACCGACTCAATAATTATATACGACCTATAATTAGGATTTATATGGTATATATATATTTGTTAAATAATACCATTTTGAAAGTTAGTTTTAGTAGTAGTTGTATATATTTTTACAAAAATACCTTGTCACTGTCATGATAAACCAAAGATTGTCATTTCTTAAGCACGCACTTGAAAATAATTAGAACACAAATCCAACATCAAATCTCAAGACAATTCATCACAATGAAAACGAAGTCGACACTTTGATGTGCCTTTTAAGCAAAGATCGATGGCTTTCAAGGCTTCATTTTCAACCAAAGATCTTCAATTGTTAAGCTTGCTCAGTATTTCTCTTGTTAAATCTCACTAATATATTTATTTATTTATTTTAAAATTTTGGTTTCCCCCTTCTTAAAATTATTTTTTGAAATAATTTGTTGATTGATTATACAAAAATGTTGTTAACAAAATTCAAATATAAGCATAGAACAGAACTCACATTTAAAAGAAATAAAGAAGCACCATTCGGCTACATTATTAGCCCATCTAGCTCGTGATGATGGTAATGGTAATGATTGCATCCTTACTCATTTAAGCTCCAATAACTCAAAGTTACAAACATTTCTAGCTACACTACAACGATATCAACTGTACGAGAAAATAATATATACGATTTTTTTTTCATTGAAAAAGGGGTCTTTCATGTAGACATTGAAGAGGTCAGCTGACAGCTAATTAAGGTCCTACATAAATTATGGTATTTTTCAATTTTCAATCACCATGTCACCAATAGTAAACACAGCCTTTCTCACCTCCCAACACTTAAAAAGCACATCAAGAAATATACTCATTCAGCAAAGATCCCTCCTTCCTTCCTTCCTTCCTTCCTTCCTGTGCTATCTATGATCAATACCATTTCAAGCGAACTAAAATCAGAATTCACATAAACTGCTTCTTCTACAATTAACAGCCACAAGTAGCAAATCACTAAGTTCACCTACCTGAAATTGCCCCAAGGGATATGCTTTTATCAGTCTAAGAACATTGACTGAATCTGCCACCAACGGGTCAGTTCTGGAAGTCGAGTGGCGAGAGTAGTTTTAATGAGCTACTTCCTATCTAAGTCTCACTTTTCAATTTACCAAAAACCTCTGCAAGAACAATGACCATCTTCGAAATGGTGAAAACGGTTTGAATCTCTCAAGATAATCGATCTCCCCAGTGTTTTGGAAATGAACTTAGCTGTCTCGTGACAGTCCCCACAAACTCTAAGATTTTTGGTGACTCGTATGGTTTTTCCAGGAGGCAAGCTCAGTATTCCAAAAGCCATAGCTAATTTCTCACTGTGCCCACAGAGTGCAATCTCTTTCTCCATGTCATCTGCGTTAATCAATGCATACTTCAGTTTGGGAAAGTGTCTTTCTTCCTTCATTCTCGCTCTTAACATCTTCAGTAGTGACTCAATCTCTTTCGCAAGCCGGTGTGAATCACCTGCTGAGAAAAATATATTAACTTTGCCTCTGATCTCTATCCAACTACAGCCTGGATTCTTCGTTAACCTTTTCCTACCAATTTTCTCTCTAAGCTTTCTCACTTCCTCCCACTTTTCTGCCTCGGCATATATATTGGCAAGAAGAACATAATAACCTGTGTTCTCAGGCTCTAGTTCAAAAACTCGTTCTGCAACTTTCTCTGCTAGTTTGACATCATGGTAGGTCCTACACCCACAAAGCAAAGCACCCCAGATTGTAGCATCTGGCTTAATTGGCATAGTTTTGATAAACTTATAAGCCATTGATAAATTCCCAGTTCGGGAATAAAGATCCACAATACATGCATAATGCTCCAACATTGGCTCAATGTTGCATTCATTTCTCATAATATTGAAAAACTTCCGTCCCTCCTCAAGTAATCCTGAATGACTACAAGCATAAAGAATAGAAATGAAGGAAACTTCATCAGGTTCAATTCCTGAATCTTTCATTTCTTCAAAGGCAGCAATAGCTTCAGTGCCAAATCCATGCATACCGTATCCAGAGATCATCACTGTCCATGAGAACAGGTCCTTTTCAGGAATCATATCAAAAAGTAATTGTGCAAGTACTAGTAGCCCAGACTTTACATACATGTCAACAAGTGCATTAGCAACAATTCGATCTTGGAAATAGCCATTTCTTAATATGTGACCATGGATCTCGCGGCCCTTGTCTAGAGCTGCTAAGCTAGCACAAGCAGGAAGTATACATGCTACAGTTCTACCGTCAGGCTTTAAATTATGTTGCATCTCAGAAAATAATCCGAGAGCTTCATTTGGAAGACAGTTTTTGGAGTAACCTCCGATCATGGTATTCCACGAGACAATGTCCTTCGTAGGCATGTGAGCGAAAATCATGTGAGCTTCTTCCATGCTTCCACATTTGGCATACATATCCATAAGCGCATTACAGACAAACAAATTTGAATCCATATCATTTTCTCTAATGTAATTGTGAATAACTTTGCCATCATCCAGTGATCCGCTACAAGCACAAGCATGAAGTATGCTCGTAACAGTAAAGATATCTGGGCTGATGCCATTTGTTTGCATTTCATAGAATATTTCAATAGCATCATCAGAAAGACCTTCTCGTACATAACCTGCCATCATTGAAGTCCATGACACCACACTTTTTTTGCCAATCTTCTTAAAAACTTGAACTGCAGCACCCATGTCCCCACATTTTGAATACATGTCCAGTAAAGTATTACAGAACATGATTTCCCTATGAAAAGAAGCTTTTATTGCATAACCATGAACTGCTCTTCCGAACGAACGAGTTCCAATATCTGCACAAGCCACTAGAACGTTGACTAATGTGGCCAAATCCACGTCAATTCCCAAACAAAGCATCTGTGTGAAAATCTCAACTCCCTTCTCCCCCATATCATTAGCCGCATACCCACTCACCATAGAATTCCAGGATATAACGTCTCTATCACGCAATTCATCAAACACCTTCTGCGCACTTTCGACGTTCCCATTTTTGAAGTAGAAAGCAATTAAGGAATTCATAACCGTGTTGAAAGAAACAAAACCCATTTTACACATATATGCATGAACCCTTTGGCCTTCTTTTACGTTTCTCAAGGCTGCAAAGCACTTTAAAATACAAGACAATGTGTGAGAGTTTGCTTGCACACCCAACTGTTGCATCTTCATATACAAATTTACGCTCTCCTTGTGATTACGAATCTTTGCATACTCATTTATCATAAGATTCCAAAGGAAAACCCTGTCACTGCAAATGGCATCGAAAACCCGTCTTCCTTCTCTTAAATCTCTACAAGTTAAGTACATAAAGACAAGTTTTGAACCCAAATGCCCATCAACAGGTACGCCGCTCTCACAAATAACAGAGTGAACCTTTCTTCCGTCTTGTAATGATTTTTTCTGTGCGCAGAGCTCTAAAACAGTGCAGTAAGTCTTTAGCTCGAGCTCTGATTTTTGGGACCCACAAAGCGATTCCATGGCTTTTTTCAGGTTACCCACTTCACAGAAAGAGGTAATCTTTGCATTGTAATCGATAGTTTCATGGATAATGGGTTTAGCGACCGAAGCAGATGATCGGATTACGGCAAAAGAAGAGCCTGCATTCAGAGATGGCGAGTAGGTTCTCGGGGACGATTTGAAGGAAAAAGAGCCAGATGAGTTTCTTACCAAGTCTGTCTTAGAGTCGTGGTGACTCGGTGAGACTGAGAATAAGTTTGGTGAGGATTTAGCCACCATTAACATGGCTGCCAAAATCGCGGGAAGGAAAATTCTCAATCCAAGAAGTTGGAAGAAGAACCAGATGTTACTAAATAGTGCACTAGATGGCGCGTGGTTACGCTTACGCACCTGGAAAGGTTGTGTTGTGAACTAAAGATTTATTATTTAATTTAACATACCATTTTAGCACAATTTTTTTCTTTTTTTTTTATTTTAAATAGTGTGCTTTGTAATTATTTGGATAATTAAGAGCGTCGAAAATATGATCTAAATTGGCTAGTTTCTACTAGCATTAAAAAAAATATTCATTCAAACGAGTAATTATTATTTGAAATTTCTTAAAAATACCCTAAATAACTACAATATTAATAATAATAATAAACAAAATAGAGCATATATTATAGAATTTCTCTTAGTATCTTCATTTCTTATTTTATGATTAATATTATGGAGAAATTCTTGGCACATTCCATAATGTTTTTCTTTTTGTAAATAGTTTTTGGTTGATTTTTTTTTTTTTTTTTTTTATGAATGTGTATATATTTGTTAGTTAAAACATCTGCAAATTTTAAAAGTTTTTTCAGACCATTTAAAAACAAGTCATATAGTCAAATAATAAATGAAAGCATATCTCATTCAATTGGGTCATTCCCAAGTCTCTTTTAGAGAAATGAAACATGTTCTTTACCCAAAATTTGTAAACGACAAAGGTATAACAATGGTGATGACTGGTCATCACAAAGGTATAATATGTTAATTTCTTTGTTGGGTATTGAATACCATTGAGTATTCTTTTACAAGCAAAGACCTAAGTTGACTAACTACTGTGTCCATTGGTGGAATATGCATGTCATAGGAGGTATTGAAAATTAGTTTATATTGCTTAATATTTGCATAAAATTTGATCATTTGGTAAATGTATCATTGTTGTATTCTTCTGCCTTATAAATATAAGAACAAATATTGGACTTTTCCTCCACTCTACCACCGGCCTTTTTTAGTTTTGCTATATTTATTATTATCAAGGATAAACGGTTGTGGATTCTCAAGCACTTCAATTCAAGCCTTAAAATAATAATAGTATATAAATAATAGTGCTTTAGGTTTAGGTGTACTCATCAAATAATTCATGATTAAATATCTGTTACTGTTACATCAATCCATCTCAAACTAAAGTTGTTAGTATTTAGAAATAGTTCTCAACTCAATATTAGTAAATATTAACTGGCTTCAGTCATCCCCATTTCCCCAGATATACCAAGCCCAGAAGAATTCTGCTTTTGCTAAGCATACTACTAATCACCCAAGTTTACTTTATCAAGCCCAAACTGATAGTAAGACATTTCATTTGACTTGTAAGGAGAAGGAAAATAAGAGCAAACACATGATGTACAACAAGTATTTTATTTCAAGAATCACTGGAAGGAATGAGTAGTACATACATAAAAAGTTGGAAGAGGATAGGTAAATAGATAGCATAGCAGTGTTGTCCTTGTCCTTGTCCTTGTCCTATCTAATTCCTTCAATCCTCTCAAAATAAAATCTATGCCAATGCCTAAGGCTATGCCTATGCCTATCTAATAAAATATATTTACATGTCAAACTTGTATGAATGTAGGGAAATAATAGCCAAACCTGTTTCAAAGTTGTATAGCAAGGGAAACTTGGATAGTTCTAAACCTCAAACCTTAAGGTACTGAATCAAAGCCGGTACAGTATTTGTACGAGGAGACAGTAGATCAACAAATCTTTACTGCAGTAGAATGAGTATTGGACCAACGTATGCAAGAATCATTGAGATACACCAGCTAATGATGAGGGCTTGAAAGATGATCATGATGGTGGAAATAAACCTTTTTTGTTTGTTTGCTCAATCCAATTACTAGAACATATTTACTCGAAAGAACCATGGGAGAACAAAAGCTATTACCAGGCACGCCATCAAGAAGTTACAGAAGGGTTGTCCCCGCCAACATCTTCCACTCCTATCCGATGGATCAGCACCATTATGCATGTATAATCTTCTTTCATTCCAGTCGTCGATAAACTCGACATCCCCAACACCAGTAACATTCTTAGCAGTCTCGCCACAAATTTCGCACATTCTGCAAGCAAGGAAGAAATTCATGTAAAATTTCCAACAGAATCCATTATGTTCAAGTACCTGAGACAATTCAGGGTACAAAAAAAATAAAAACAAAGAAAAAAACTCCATCAACTTGCAGGTTATGTCCCTTCTTTTGTTTAAAAACAAACTCAAATTTCACCATCAACCAAACATAAAAATAACAATAAATTCTGCCTCTTTGTTATTAGATCACATTGACATGTGTAACCCATGTCCAGAAGAAGCACCTTTAAGTTTTAAAAGTGCCAAATTCAGCAGCAGAAGAAAGCCATTCATTTTCTATAGTTTAAGAACTTCTCAACACAAGAAATTGATATCATTGTATACATAAATAAATGAAATCCAGTAATGAAGACCTTCCTCTAATCATGTGTGTGTACCAAAATAACAAAATCATGAAATCATATATCAGAAGCAAGAGAGAATATTACCTGTTGCCTTTTATTTTAAACCATGCTTCAGCACATTGATAATGTGCAATGCCTAGGTCTTCCTTACACTCGCAACCAAGATGAATCAAATCTGTTGTTGAGGTAGTTGCTGTTCTTCTATCTGGAGATGGATTAGAAGTCAAATGACAGATTCTACAAACACTATCACCATCCAAATTTTCACAACTCTTGGCACTTGCACAGTTTATATCAATCACACAAGAACGTTTCTCAGCCTCAGGCATTTTCCTCTTTGACTCTTCCACTGATACTTTACTAAACCCCAACTCATCAACCTTGGCATTCAACCCCAAGGCCAGACTATCTTCACTGACAAAGGCAAAGGCAGCAGCCTCAGAGGGATTGATCACAATTCTGGTCTCAACAACTGCAACCTGAACAGCTGAATCAGATGAGTTGTCATTAATTCCTTGTTCAATCTGATCCAATACCTCAGCTGGATCAGTTGAAATCACATTGTTAGTTCCTTGCTCAACTCGATCAGATACCTCACCAGTTGCATCCACCACTCCTTTAGATTCCTCATCCAATAATTCTAAGTCATTATTTTCCATGCTATGACAGATTGCTTCATCTGTTTTAACCAAAACAACCGTCTGAGCAAGTGATTCATCAACAATACTGGTCGAATTCTCAGCCTTCCTTTGATCAAGTTCCTCCACATCCATCTTTTTCTCCACCCAGGAAAAAATTACCAAATTTTACGAAAACACAGCCTGTTTCAAGATCAATTCCCAAGTTTCAGACTAAAAACTGCCCACCACCAACAGTGCAGCCTGTACTAAAATTTCCCCAATTAAAAAGAAAACAATATCAATGGTGAATAAGGAATTGGAATTCCAATGAAAACCAGCAAAAGAAGATAAGTAAAACAGCCGAACCTTTTACTTGTACAACCAGTTGAGTCCCAGGCAAAAGAGCTCCAAATCAGTAGAAAGAACAAAGCTGTGATTTTTGTTCAAACAAGTCAAACAGTGAAGAGTTTCAGATCTGGGATCTTCTCCCTCTCCAACTTTCTCCAGCTACATGACCCCATTTTCAAGAAACTGGGTTGAGATAAATTTGTACGGAATGTTCAGAAACACTTTGAGTTTGAGGGGTTAGGTGAAAAAATCAAAACTTTCACGAGAATGCAGAGCTTAAAATAAAGGAAAATGTAGAAAATAAATAATAATTTCTTGGGTATTGAGAAGAAAAGATAAGCAGATTGTGAGGGTTTAATTAGGAATAAATACTTAGCTTTTAGCTAATGATTACTTCAATGTAGCTCATGTTTAATTAATAATAATAACAACTGCGACGTTTTCAAGAAACGACTTGTTGAATAGGTAATAAAACTCTTCTCACATAACATTCCATTTCCAATCTCCATGTCGCCGTGATACAAGGCCAATACTCTTTTCTTTTCAATTAAAATCAAAATCAAAATCAAATTTTTTTATTTTTGGTTGCAGAACAAAAATCTAATGCTGATGTTATGGAATGGAATTTTGATTTTTATTTGACAGAGACACTAGAATTAGTAATAACTCAATGAGGAGTATTATATTTTGTATAGTATATTTTGACCAAAATACTTTTATTTTACTCTTATAAATTATTTTTAATCAAATTGTCACTATTTTTAAGTGTTAGCTTTTATTATCATTTTTATTCTTACACAATTTTTTTATTAAATTAAACAAATAAATAATATATATTAGACATAAATATTTTGTAGAAAGAAGTGCAATAAAATATTATTAATATCTAATAAATGTACTTAATTGAATGAAATTTATTTTATTTTATTAAAAATTTCATAAAATCTAATTTTATATTAAATTTGAAACTTAATAAGACATATACTTCAATTTTAATAGTTTGCAATTGATGAAGTTTTGTTTTGTTACAAAGTATATTATATACACATATAATTCATGTATATTTGTATAAAATGATCTTACTATATGTTATAATCATATAATATATTTAAGACTACTAAATTTATGATGTATATATAAAATAATTAAATAATATTTTAATATTTACAATGTATTGGGTATTGATTTGGGATCTGGGTATTAAGATTCTAATTGAATGAATGATTAATGGTTGTTTGGATTTTAATGGAGCTTTGAACATTGATATTGTTCTTGTTGATCAACTTACAAATTTGTGTTCTTGTTCTTGATGATATTAGTGTTCTTCATATGAATGTATTTGTGATATAAGATTTTTTATGTCAAAAATCTCACAATTCAATAAGAAATATTTTACATAAAAATTTTAACCACGTGAAAATGTTTGAAAGTACAATCTAATAATAGTAATAGTTTGGAGTCAAAAATCATATTTATTCATTGCTAAATAAAAAAAAAAGTGAGAAACATATATATTAAAAGAATAATTTTTTATAAGGGTTTCACTTTAAGTCCTACTGGTATGGCTCTCAGTGTTTCTCGACCCGTGAACAATTTTCGGTGCGACTTTTTTTTATGGCTGTGTATATTGTAGCTATTTAGAGCATCTTGCAAATTTTCAAAAAATTTCAAATAGTTTACAGCACTAAAAACTAAGTTCAAACATGTTGTTTTCCACGAGCATAAAAAAAATTAGTCACGCGTGCAACAATATGTTTAAACCTAGTTTTTGGTACTATAAACTATTCGGAATTTTCTAAAAATTTGCAGGATGCTCTAAATAGCTACAATATACACGGTCATAAAAAAAATCACGCTAAAAACTGTTCACAGGTTGTAAACACTAAGAATCCTATCAGTAGGGCTTAAAATGAAGCCCCTGTAAATGAATTCCCTTATATTAAAATCTCATACGTAAATAAATTATATTGTATGATTACATTAGGTGTAAATTTTGAATATTTATATTTTTTAATTAAGCAACATTATTTTATTAAAGGGGGCTAGGATAGGACTATTTGAGAAGATGCTTAAAGGGGACAACTAGTTACGATTGAGATGTGAATCATAAAAATAAAGTCAAGTATATTACGAGACAATGATATATTATTGGTGAAGACAAAGTATATATATCTAATCGATAAAAAGTATGATAAGCATTATAATAAGTAAAGTAAAAAGGTCCAAAATTCAAAATCCAAAGCTAGATTTCCACAAGGAATTTAATGTTGTGAAGAAACTCACGATAATAGATTTAAAGTATGGTCGGCTCTTAAATTGCACAAACCACATAAAATACCACTTTAGATAATATTTTCAACTGTCAACCATTGACTTTTTCTTTATGTTAATGGCTTTCGACCGAAACAATAATAAATAAATGAGAAAATCTCCGGTAAACCCTAAAATAGAGCACATCCATGTATTTTTTTTTTTAATTTTGGCTTTGGAAAGTATTTTCGTGTAATATATTTATAATTTTATATATGGTAGTTATTTAGATTATTCTCCATATATTCATAAAATTATAAATGATTTATAGTGTCGAAAAATAATTTATTACACGCGTCACTATTTTTTTTATGTGTGTGGAAAGTAATTTATTTAAATATTATTTTCGGCATTATAAATTATTTAAAGTTTCCTCAAAATTTATAAAATACTATCAATAATTACAATATAAAATATAAATTATCCTTTTGAGGTACATGCACCCACGAATTACCCTAAATAAATAATAGTAATGTGTATTTAAAGTTGTTTTACCATAGCAATAAAAACTAAATAAATTGTCTTCTCTTCTTGTCTACTGTATTCAAAGAATCCAAACTATTTTATTTTATTTTAGTTACTACACTTTACTAATTAATTATTTGTCAGCACACCCATCTCCAAACAAACGTACAAATATAACAATTATTAATTTAAGTCATAAACTGATAAGAAAATTTGTTTTTTTAATAAAATAAAATTGTATTTATTTGAAAGAATTACTTTCCATTCTCCTCCTAAATAAATGAGTTTATAGTATCCTTCCAAATTTATGATACAATATTTTATTTTAATATTCTTTAAAATAAAAAAAATTTATTTATGAGCTAAAAATTATGGGAAGTTCTACGATTGGGTAATATGTTTACTCTACTAATATAGCACATCTTTTACAGGTATGTGGTAGTGTTTTATACTCTAATTTTTTCTCATGACGGTGTTCATTATAGTTATAACAAATTTCTTATAAATTTTCAAGAAATTCTGAATGATTTTCAGTACTGAATACATAATTCAAACAGTTGTTTTTACACGCGTATAAAAAAAACATGCATGTGTACAATAAGTTTTTGAACTCTATTTTCGGCAATGTAAATTATTCGAAATTTCTTAAAAACTTGCAAGATATTTTCTGCAGTTACAATAAACAATGTCATAAAAAAAATATGATAAAAAAAATGCACCCTTATTGAGAGTGTGTTGTACCAATAGGATAAAAAAGACTAATCTACCACAAATAATCATAAAAATTATATCAAATTTAACACATACTAAAAATTGTATTGTACAAAATTTAACAATCCTTTGTAAAGGGTGTTTATTGAATAAATTAATTTCCCATTTAAAACTTTTTAATTTTTTTTATTTATATATATTTAATTAAATGATGATATTTTTTTATGTTAATTTGTAATTTAAAATATATTATTATTGTGCATTGCAATTTATTTTTATATTAATGGTTGCATTCAATTTAAAATAAAAAATTGTCTCTTTTGTTTATTTTTTATATAAATGTCAGCATTGCAATTTAAATAAAAATGTTAATTTGCATAGTCTAGTAATGGCAATATAACATGTAGTAGGATGTTCCTTATAGCAATATTCCAATATAAATAAAATAAAGGCAACTAAGGAATAAGGATGAGACAAGATTACATAATACATATATAGGAAGTGGTTATGTTTTTTGTTGCAACTTGATCTATTGTTCAAATGGCCAAGGCTGATTTTTCAAAACACATGTTTTCATCTTTTATAATAATAAGGATATATGTTAAAAATTACAATAAAAAACGTGGCATAATATATATTTTTAAAAATAAAAAAACCTTAAAGGGTAGTGCAATATTAATAACAAGTTAATTCCTCTATCAAGAAAGGTGGGAATTTTGTAAGCTGAAAATTTAAAACTTTTGGAATAGTTATAATATGTTTAAAAAGAAAATAATTTGGCATAGTGACCACAATTTTTGAAATTATATATATATATATATGCGGTCCAGAATGCTTTATATTTTTACTTTTCTCCTTGTTGGTATTAAGTGGACTTCATTCAAAGCATTCATATACTATTATTTAATGTTGTAATTATGGTAAAATAGTGAAACTTGTCAAAAACTGTATCAGTAATAATATACAATCCATTTTCTATAAATATTCAGACATATTCTCATCTTTTAATTGTTATAACTCAAAGTAAGTTTCTAAGAGAATGAAGAACATATTCTTATGGTATACTTCATGCATGCATTGATGCATTTCTTCTAGTCTCATTATGCTTTGAGTTAAGAGACAACAAGGGAATAATACCATAGGTAAAGTTAAGAATTTTTCTTACTCGAGTAAAAGGTATCATAACTAGATAAAGTTAAGAATTTTTCTTATTCGGATAAAAGGTATCATAACTAGATAAAGTTAAGAATTTTTCTTACTCGAGTAAAAAGGACTATAACTAGGTAAAATTAATAATTTTTCTTACTCGGCTAAAAAGTACTAGTATATATTCAATACTATTTAATGTGAATTGATGTAATTTAATATCAGGTCTTATATATTTTATCTTAAATTAAAATATATGAAATACAATAATAAATTATACCAATTCTACGTCAAGTAGTAGTGTTAATATCAACCCTTAATTATGTATTAAAGTTTTTTTTTTAATTGGACACTCTATGGTTGTTGTGGTGTGAGGCCAAGTCAAGTAAGGAACTAAGGGAATTTAGTGGAATGTGACAAATTATTAAGTGTGAGGCCAAGTCATTAAGTGTGACAAATTAAAAGCAAAGACTAAGTGTGTAGGGCTCTCTCTCATCTCCATGAAGAGGAGTACTATTAGTGGTAATGCCTAACAACCAATACTTGATAGTTTTGTTTTGGAAAAATGGAAACTCATTCTTAGGTGTCTTAATCATTAATTATGCATGTTTAAATTTCTTCTGAGTTTTTATTCTTGACACTTTCAATATGAATTTTCGTTACATACAAATACATGTGAAGAGGGATTTTTTTCCCCTAGTTTTGCCAACTAAAGATATAAAAATTAATTTTAGAAATTATTTATAATTTGAAAAGTAGAAGAACAATAAACAAATAAAACTTTTATCGATGAAGATATGAAATTAGGTAACTAAATATATGTTGACCATATTTAGGAGATAACGTCAATTATTTCTAATATTAACAGTTAATAAAATTATTGGTTATATATATAGATTATCAATAAATGTTAAAAGTTTAAATATTTGACAATCAAGATATAAAATTAGTTAACTGGATAAATGCTAGCCATATTTAGAAGATAATTTTAATTATTCATCATATTGACCATAATAGAAATAATTAAAATTATTAGTTATATATAGATTATTAATAATTGTTAAAAGTTGGAATAATACAAAATAAAAAATAGATTTAACCACAAATTAGAAAAGGTAGAATTCTAGTTGGAAATATTCTCTAATCTTCAAATATGATCTTTTTTTTCACTCTAGTGTATTTATGTGTATTTTCTCTCCTCTCAACTTCTTCTATTAAAACTCTTATAAATTTTTGAACTTGGGCAAAATTTTGGAAACAAAAGATGTCTCCCTTTCTTAAAAGTGCTTTGTTTGGCGTCGCAATGACCAGCCTTGGCCAAAATTACTTTTTTTTTTCACAATTGGTCTTGCAACGATCAATGATTATTATTACTTACGAGGGTGCTTCCCGAAATCCTAATGGTAAGGCACAAGATGTCATGCACAAGTCTGGCCCAATTAGGCCTATTTTTGTTGCAACCGTCTAAACCTAGTAGGATATGCCTGGCAAGGCAAGACTAAAGCCCTCGAGTTTGTGTCCTTATGCTCATTCCCTAACCTTGGGCGAGTTCCTTATTTTCATTGCACATCAAGTGTCACTCCATGAGTTTACGGCCAAGCCCTAGAACAAGAGACGCCACCGCTCGATTAGAGGGATGTTTGTCGTGCATGACGGTTGGGAAAGCATGCCTCAACCCTAGTCTTGCCGCTTCATCAAAGGGCACCCTCCCCTCCTCCACCCTATATCGCATCAGAAAGGCACAATAGCTCCCTTCTTTCTACCTCCCTAGGATTAATCTCACTTGTAGGGATGTAGCTTCCACCCTACAATCTAATCAAAAGTCAATGTTTCCCTTGGAAGCTTCATTTGATCCAATAGCTAGGGAGCACCACTATTTGCTTATAAAAGGACAATTTTTCTCTTAATTTGTTCGCAAAACTATGCTTGAGAATTAGACGTTCGTTCTCTCTCTCTCTAACTACTATTTTCTTATAAAAAGGACGACTTTTCTCTCCATTGGTTCACAAAACTATGTTCGAGAATTAGATGTTCGCGCAACTATCTCTAAGAGATTTCCTAACTCAAGGACACTTTAAAAAAGTGTTCCTTTTGGTAAGACCCACATTCGTGTATACATACTTGCAAGGGAGCAGTGACGGTTGGTCCTCGGGCTAATTTCATACCCAAGGGCAAAGTCTAACATTCAAGCATAGAAACAATGGGTGTTAGGTATTTTAACCCTTGTTCACTCATAGCACATAGAACTAAAAACCCACACCAGCAATTATCGTCCTGATGATGACCAGTCACTGCCTAGCAATGACAAGTTGACCATCCCAAGAAAATCCAAAATTTTTCTAATTTCCTCATTCTTCCTTGCCACACCCTGCTAGCTTTCCAAACTACTAAATAATTAAACATAAACTTCTTAAACACTAACAAACATCAAATTCATAGGGTATCAAACATAGTATTTAAAACAAAACAAAAATTATCAACAGAGCCGAGTGCCTAATCCCCATGTTGAAAAACGAATTGTGGTACCTTACTCCAAGCTCATTATCTTGAGATTCTAATTTATTTAGCACATCATGGAGGTTATTTATAGGGATATTATCACAATGGGTTTCTCATTAGACTAAGGTTGAACATTGTTTTTGGTGACCTAACTACATCGTTTATACCTTGGTTTCCATGTCACAATCCGATTCTCTATCCTAAATTCTCTATCTTAATATCATGTAATAATAATAATAATAATATTGTAACAGAATAACAACAATACATAGCTTCTCAACCTCATTGAAAACATTTTCAAAACATATATTGAAAATAAGAACATAATTTCATTTGATTCTATTAACAAGTTCCTCATTAGACTAGGATTAGCATTTGAAGTTATTAACAATTGGACAAATTTAAGAATTTTGAAAAACCGATAGATGGATTATTATGAGGTATACTTGATAGATAGTGAGATATGACCAACTTGTATGTATTTGTGATTACTTAAAACAAAGCTATTATTTAACATTTTTCTCGTATCACATTTAAGCTAAAACGAATTTGTTAGGAAAAATGACAAGAGTGGGCTCCATTCTTTTGAAGAATTCTAAAGAGTGAATGACTAATAATACTGTTCACATTGAGAAGCAAACATTCATTCATGCAAAGAAAATATGCTTTTATTATGAGAAACTGGCAGAAGGGAACACCATGCCGAAAACACATGCAAAGTTGGCCTTTGTATGTGACTAAATGATTCTATTGTATGTCTAATTAATGATTCAAAATTCATGTACAGATGAAGTTCGAGGTAAAAACTGACAACTATAGCTGTTACCGAGGCCCAGAAAGCTCCATGGCCTCGATGATGAAAGAAGATTCTTCATGAACTTCACTGTAGTTCCTTGAGAAACTACTGCAAGCCCTTGCCTCACCGATGTTAGTTCCACCCTGTGATTCCTCAGCTGGTGCCGAGGGTCCAACAAGACCTTCCAAAATTTTCAAGATTTCTGACATCTTTGGACGGAGGTTGGGATTCGACTGAGTGCATTGTAGAGCCAACTCCACTGATGTTTCGAGATCATCTCGGTCAAAACACCCCTTGAGATCCTTGTCCACTATCACCTCTAGCTTTTTCTCGTGATGCAAAGTCTTTACCTGTATAATTCAACCATCTTATAGAGACATTCAACTAAAGATTTCATAAAGACAAAAGAGGCAAGATCTTTGAATTCAGTAGCAGACAACTTAACCGAAGCTTACCCATTCTAGAATCATTCCCTTCTGAACTTGACCGTTTCCTGCATCTAAAGCCTTTTGCCCGGTTATGAGTTCCAAAAGTAGTATGCCAAATCCAAAAACATCGGTTTTTTCAGAAGACTGTCCCGTTGACAAATACTCGGGGGCAATGTGTCCCACTGTGCCCCGCACCGCAGTTGTGACATGAGAATCCCTCCTGTCTAACAGTTTAGCGAGACCAAAATCCCCAACCACAGCTTCAAAACTCTCATCAAGCAAAATATTAGCAGCTTTCACGTCCCTGTGGATAATTTTGGGATTGCATTGCTCATGCAAGTAAAGAAGCCCACGAGCAGTTCCAAGGCCAATGTGCAGTCTTCTATTCCAGTCGAGTGATGGTTTTTCGCGACAAGTCTCTGTAAATGACATAAGCCCATTAGACACTACTAGCATAGAAGAAAGAACGATAAGCAAGTTCAAAATTTTAGGAGAGGAAACGATTACATTAAGTCACCAATTCTAGTATGTTTCTTAGTTAAATACTTTCTGAATAGGATAATACAGTGACTGACTATAAGTATAATTACATAATCATTCATCACTGTAAACATTTTCTTTGAATCTAAAAAAACTAAGGGATCGATACATATAGTAACAAAATGGAACAAACCTCTCAAGCGATCGGCAACACTACCATTAACCATGTAAGGATAAACAAGCAACCTCTCATTGGATGTCATACAGAAACCATAAAGTCGTAGCAGGTTTCGATGCAAAGCCAAGCCAATCATTTCAACTTCAGTCTGAAACTGCACTTCTCCAGTGTAGTTTGGATCTTTTAGCCTCTTAACTGCCACCACTGTCCCATTTGGAAGACATCCTCTATAGACAACTCCAAACCCACCTTGGCCTAGAATGTTTTTGCGGCTAAAATTGCTTGTAGCAATTTGCAGATCACGAAATGCAAATCTCTTCAAATGACTAATATCAAATTCATAATCTTGCTGCACTGAAAGTTTGAATTATCACAATCACTCAGGACACCTATCATGCACTGAATAATATATGTGTTTGAACATAGTTTAGGAAGTACCATAAGATGTGAAGAAAAGACGAGATCGGTACCAATGCACCCAGCAAACAATCAGCATCACAGAAATGACAAATGTGCAACTAATGCCAATGGCAACGGAAAGTATCCATCGGTGGTGACCACTGACTTTTGGTGCTGAACTGGTCTCTGCAATTGAATCATTTTAGAGGAGTTTTTATAAATCTCATGAAGTCCAAAAGAACAAATCTTCTACACACACTGTTGAGAATTCAAACTTGTTCAAGTGCAATTAAATATCAAAACTTGCAACTGGATGTCAGGAGTTTGATCCATTTTACCATTAATAGGTTTCGAGTTGCCCATGCAAATTTGAGCTGATGAAGGACTGCATAGAAAGTTGTTTCCTGTAATACTACAACCAAATATTTTAAAATGTCAAACAGTAGTAACTAAACATATAAAACACAATTACGATCCAAAGAAATTATGTCGAAAATGCATGTGAAGATATCAAGTTTGAGTTCATACTTTGCCTTGCCTCACCACAATAGAGATGCTTACATGCTTTTCTTCACACAAATTTTGTCATAAATAATGCAAGTACTTCTTTTTTAGATTCTTTTTCCTTTAATCATTGGTACCTTAAATGATTAGCTAACTAGGAAAAGGGAGAGAAAGAACTCATCAAGTAAGGATTGTTGTCGAATTACAGCAAATGACTGAGACGTATATTGACAGTCTAAAGTCGGGCGATAATAAGGTTGAGAATTATGTGACGTTATGAAATAGATTTTACTTCCATAAAAATCTTACCTGTAGGCTTGCGCAAGTATGTTTGGAGTTGGGCCACTCAGATTATTGAATGACAAATCCCTGTGTGGTAGTTATAACTGAAATTAGAGTCCTCGTTAACTATGCAGATGAGAAGAAAGTCAAAATGTGATGGAACACATACAAGAAAGAAAGACCAGTCAAACTTGCAACAGGTTTAGGAATTGATCCAACTAACTTGTTTCTGCTAAGCCGCCTGAAAAACTTGGCATGAAAATGTCCAAAATGGAAATAGTTAGACCAAAACATGATATCAAAACCAACTTCTTCATAAAACATTCTATTTGGCCAATTTGAAATTTCATACTCACAAGTAACTTAGATGAGACAGGGACCCCAAAGAGCTAGGGATTTTCCCTTCGAGCTCATTACCCGAAAGGTCAAGAGTATGAAGCTGTGAAAGTTTCCCAATTTCTGCTGGGATAGAACCAGTCAAGTGATTGTTCTGCAACAGCCTGTAATAGTAGAAAACATTGCATGAGTTGGTGAATTCAAAATTAAGTACACATCTAATCCAGAAAATGGACACAACTTTCTCTTTCATAACTAAGAAGAAGCCATACAACACACTCCAGAGCACAATTGGTATATGCCTAAGGTTTTCCAGTCAAGAGAAACAAAACTACCCATCTATTACTTGGTATATATATATATATATATGTTAATAAAATATGGTAAAAATTCAAAATTTCTTCAAAGCCCCAACTCGTTTCTTTCAATTTTTAGTTTGATCAAATAGAAATTTCCAATAATGCAAGAACTCACTCTAAACATTAACGTGAAAATTCTACGAACACAGAATTGATTGTTAATTAGCTAAGTCAAGATTACACTGCTGCTATCACACTATATACATTATAGATTTATGAGAAACAGAGGTCCAAAGAGGCAAAAACTAACATTGTCCGAAGGTGACTCAAATTTCCAATGCTTGGAGAAAGCGTTCCAGCTAAACCCATGGTTGTCATTTCACTATCAAATGTTTCAAAAAGAAACACATATCAGATTAGCTCAAACAAATAAAACAGGGAAAGCACTCATTGCATTTGATAATCAAAACCCATTTGTTTAGTATCATTAGTCTTAGAAAATGAAACTACTTACAGTGAAATAACAAAGCCCTCAACAGAGCAACCCACCATGTTCCAAGTACAAGGGTCAACAGAGTTTATATCCCAACCAGCCATTACTTTAGACTCATCCCTCATATCTTTCTTCATGGACATCAATGCAGCAACTGCCTCGAGCAAAAAAAAAGTCAAACTTGCATAAACCCAGAAAAGGAAAATGGCCAAAGAAAGAAAATCAAAACCTGGGGACAAACCTTCATAGTTGACACCCTTGGGAGAGAGAAGACTATCAGAGGCTCTAACCAAAACCACAGAGGAACAGTGTAAAGTGTAGAAAAGCCAAAAGCAAATCTTTAGCGGTTTCATTATGTTATTGTTCACCATTATGGAAAAGGACCACCTAAGTGAAGTGAGAAAAAACAAAAATAAAAAAAGCCCAGAAAAGAAAAAGGAAAAAGTGGGAGAAAAAAGGGACAAAGAGAAGCTTTTGACAGTAGCTACTGCAGTTAGCAAAGTGAGGATTTGATTGAAGCTGAGCTGAGGTTATTCTCTCCTCTCTTTCTCTTCTTTTATTTTTATTTTTATGTTTATGTTTATGAGAGATATCATCACATCATGGGTGCCCTTTTTCCCATTTTGCCTTGAAAAACCAAAAACAAAAAGAAAACACGAGAAAATAATTGAATGAAGATAAGAAAACGGGCTAAAAAGCTGTAAGACTTAGGAAAACATATCGAGATTTGGGAAGTGACAGAGATTGTCGCCTTGGAGTTTAGTGGCTACAGTCACATGTGGTAGGGACTACGGAGACTCTTATTTTCTGTAACCAATCACCATAACAACTCTTTTATGTACCATTTTTCTCTTTCATTCTACTCAAATTGAGGTGCTGCTGCTAACACCCACTTTTTTAATTCTAATCTTTTTTTTTTAAATCAGATCAGAGTATATTGTAGATATTAGGAACTTATCATCAATTTTTAAAAATTATAAATAATTTAGGTGCTGTTTGCTGACAATTTAAAAAAAAAAAAAATTATTTAATTAATTAAAAATTTGACAATTAAATATAAAATATGATTGTTAACTTTATTTGTATTAGTTATTTTTTTAAATTTAAATTAAAATTTATTAAATTTTGAAAATAGATTTTTTTCAATTTCAAAACTTTTAAAAATCATTTTCAACTTTTCTTTTCTTTTTTTTTTTCTTATTCAAATCAACACCTCAAGCAAAAAATAAAAACAAAAGTTACCAAACATATTTTTATTTTTTAAAAATAAAAAAACAAAAATAAAACAATATTTTCATTTTTGTGTTTAAAAAATTCAAAAATAAAGGGTCTGTTTGGTAAAATTTTTGTTTTTGAATTTTTTAAACACAAAAATAGAAATATTATTTTATTTTTAAAAAATAAAAATATGTTTGGTAACTATTTTTGTTTTTTGTTTTTAAAAACAAAATATAATAAACCTGTTTGATAACTTTTATTTTTTATTTTTTGTTTAACAATATGAGGTGTTGATTTGAAGAAGAGAATAAAAAAAATGAAAGGAAAAAATGGAAACTGTTTAAAAAAAAATTAAAAGTGAAAAATTTTTATTTTCAAAATTTAATAAATTTTAATTAAAATTTTAAAAAATAATAAATAAAAATAAAGTTATCAAACGCATTTTATGTTTAATTTTCAAATTTCTAATTAATTAAATAAAAAACTATTTTTTAAGTGTTACCAAACAGCTTGAATAATTTTACCAAACACAACCTTAATATGCTGAAAATAGTGATTTGATTAGTATATGTATAAAAAAATTAAGCAACATGTTATTTGAATCTGGATTTCAACACCCTAAATTATTAAAAATGCTATTCATATTACAAAGTATTTGTAACCTTCCATTCTATTTATTCTTATATTTCTCTTGTGGTAAATGTAGAAAATAACATATTTTACATTTTGCTTAATGAAATCGTTTTCTCTTAAAAAAATATATTGTATCTTATTACTCATCATCATTTAACCTAATTTTTATCTATCTATTTTCAAACTACTACATTAAAAAAAACAACAAAACTATATTTATTGTCACCCTTCTTTCTATTTTTCTACGCTTGATGTCTATTTTATTTTGTTCACAAATTACTTAGTAACGCAATTTTATCCTTGGAGGTCTTCCTAGTTATCCATCTTCTCTTGTAGTTAGAATCTATCTATTAAAATTATTTAAAATAAAAATAAATGTATGATTTAGAAATCGTTTTGTGTAAATAATATAATTAATAATTTTTTATTTTTATTATACATTAGAATATTTTTTCTCTTACTTTTTTGGAATGAATAGTCATTAAGATGACATTCCAATATTTTAACCAAACAAAGAAATTAATTTCATTACTCCAAACCAAACAAATGTGAATCTAGAAAAATAATTTATTAACATTAGAGATGAAATATTAGGGTTGTGCAAAAAAATTTGCAACCCGCTCAAACCAACCTGAAAAAACTGACAAAAAATGCAACTCGAAAAACCCGTCCTTCATTTCAAATCGTCCAATCACTATATTGGGTGGGTTGAAATTTTTTGCAACCCGCCCAATTAAGAATTTGTCTACTTTTTTTAATTTTATATTTATTTAATTATTAATTGTACATATATAAAACTAAATTAATTTTTTTTTTATATAAAAAATCTTATATTTTAAAGTAACAATTATTTTAGTTACAAATACAAACTAAAAAATAGAGAAAATAATAAAAAAATGGATGAAAATGTTTTTTTAGAAAAAAAAAGTTAACCCGCCCAAAACGATGGTCGGGTTTAATTGGGTGGGTTACAGGTTAAAAAGTACCAACCCGATTATAAGTTTAGGTTTGTCAAAAATCTACCCAAACCGCCCAAACCAACCAATGAACACCCCTATGAAATATTACAAGATAAACAAAATTATATATTATTTAAATATGATAAGTAGATATATGTTATTGGAAATTTTTATTTATGGTAGGGCTAGAAAAAGAACCCTACCAGTGGGGTTTTTTGTGTTCCTGACTCGTAAACAATTTTCGATACAATTTTTTTATGACCGTATATATTATAATTATTTAAAATGTCATACAAATTTTCAGAAAATTCCAAATAATTTACAGTGTTGAAAACTAGTTTAAAAACAGATTGTTGCATGTATGATTAATTTTTTTATGCAATTAAAAATGATATATTTAAACCTAGTTTTTGACATTATAAATTATTTAAAATTTTCTAAAAATTTATTGGATACTCTAAATAACTAGTCATACAAAAAAATGGCTACATAAAGGTGTGATAAAAAGAAAACCATCTATCAGCATTATATGAGAACGAAAAAAAAAATGTTGCCAAATGATAACTATTTTTTAATTATAAAACCTAACAAATGGGTTGGACTTGGACGGATGAGATTTCACATTATCGCAGTACTCAATGGGCATCACACTATTTATTTATTTATTAACAGTTGCTGATATTGTGGACTTTTCAGAGCTCAATGAACATCAATCACTACTTTCCAGAACCAGAACTATTATTATTATTATTTAAAAGAAATTCTCCTGGCCCACTTTTGACTATTTTGATATTAAAGGAAAGGAGGTGTACTAGAACAAAGAAAATGAAAAAGAAAGCATGCACAAAATGAAGTCTATAGAGATATGATTCTATGAAATGAATGAAAGCCAATGTAGAATTGGCATTATACAAATACAATAGAATAGAATAGAATAGACATAAGCAGAGAACAATGCATTACTTTTAAGTTTGCACAAACAGAGTAAGTAACAAAGTTTGTCTGCAATTTTCAAGTCAGCCACCACAAACAACCTCAGAAATAATGAGAAACAACATTGTGAAGACAACCAAGTACATTCCCTTTCAGTCAGCCATACTATTAGGGGCCCTCTTCCTAGTATACATACACTTGGGACTATTTTCCTCAGCTACCAGCCTTTCTCACCATTGCAGCAGAAGCTATCTTTTACTATCAAACATTTACAGAAAAAAAAAACAAAAAAACAAAAGGGCGTCGACAAAAAAAGGAGAGGGTGAAGAACGAGGGAGAGATCGTAGAAAAGAACCTAATAGTAGCAGCCATCCAGCCGTGTTTGTCCGCGCTCGTCTCGTAGAGCAGGAAATGGTGCTGGTAGGGTAGGGCTACAATATATAGTATAGTGGTTTTAACAACGATGGCAACCCTTGTGCCGCACATCAACCCGAAGATATTAACTTTTATATAACTTGACTTCACATTTACGTTACAGCCAGATGCACGAAATTTTGCCCTAGTTGGCGTTTCACATGCTCGGGTATCAACTTATTGACAAGGTCAGGCGAGGCCCCTGCCATCTGTCACCAAAAAAATAAGATAAAAAAGTGATAGGATTAGATATTAGACATCAGAAACAGATTACGCACCTGCAGCAACTAGAAAAAATGAGGAAAGAAAAGACAATTTTGATTTAAATTCAGCCAGTTCTGGAGAAAGGATTTTAGCCAGTTCTGGAGTTGAAAACCAAGTCACCATTATATCTAAGTAGACTTGTATAACATCTTTAGTATAACCAAAACTTATTTTTGTTCGTCGTATGTAATTAAAGCATGTTCAATCTAAATATATTAGTCCACTCCATACAGAAATTACAAGTCAAGATAGACAATATACTTCATGTTTAAAGTTGAACAGAGGTGGAAGTGGGCGGCCATTAGGAAGTCGAGCATTTGGTTCACGTAGTTCATCAAAAAAAGAATGAGCACATGCCTCTAGCTGCAATGACAAAGCAAATCTTAGCAAGAGCATTAAAGCAAAGAGAAAACACATTAGAGAAAGAAAGAGAATGAATGCTAAAAATAACTAATCACTTCAAGAAAAAAAAAAGGGCAAATTCTAGAAAAAATAAATGACAAATTATTAACATAGGCAATAAAAAATATTCATCCATACATGCATTAAAAGAGAATATAAACCAATCCACATATTTATGGTTGACCCGCTTGCGTATTATGCAAACAGTGAATACTAAACAATAATGAGGCAAAGGCATATTTTATGCCTTTGAATAAATGAAATAAAATCTTCCCTAGAAGGTTGGTATGCAATTAGAAGTCAATCATAGCATATCCATGCACCAGAAGATAGTAAAACTGAACTTACCGCTGTACAGCGAAGACTTGGGGAGTACTGCAACAGTCGTGATGCCAGGTCAATTGCTTCAGGGGGCATTCGCTTGTGAAATACCTGAAATCAATAATTAACTAGTGAATTAAGTCTTTAAAGAAAGCAACAGTACTCAACAATTAGATCAAATTATTGCACTTCACAAGAAAGGATGTATTCATTGCTAACACCCCAATAAATGACGACTTAAAAACTATGGCACACACACTGATCTACATAGACCTTATATATTGTAAATTGAAATTAAAGAAGGATAGAATAGAAAACCTTGTGCCAAGGATGTGCTTTAATCTGCGGAAACCTGAAGTCTGTATAACTTGGGTTCATACATCGAATTTCTTCACGGGTTGGAGTCCCAAGAACCTGTTAAAGACATAATAAAAGAAGTTTTACACTTTTACTCAGTCAGGAGTCTAAATACTTTTAAGCACTAATTATTAACTCGCCTTGATAATCTCTACCAGCTGGTCCACTGCATTTTCTCCAGGAAATAGAGGCTGCAATGCATACATGAAAAGATTGACTCTAGGGAACACAATTGCTTATAATAACACAGAAAGGGAAATCTTGGAATGCTAAACTGTAATACAAACCTGGCCTAAAAGAAGCTCTGCAAGAACACAACCAGCTGACCAGATATCAATTGAAGTAGTATACTCAGTAGCACCAAATATAAGTTCTGGAGCTCGATAGAATCGTGAGCATATGTATGAAATGTTGGCTTCGCCTTTGACCTGTAGATAAGCAGATTTAATGTGAGTCCTTGAAAATTATATACAATGACTGACAGGTAAGCAAGTCAAAGATCATATTACATCCACAAGCATAAAAACTAGGTGCTTGCTTCCATAATATTATTGCCTTCCACTCTTAACCGTAAAGAAAGACTCCACCCCTCACATGATTCCTAGCACCAGAAAAATCATGTGCCAAGGCTGTTTACAGTACATCACACTGGATATTTCTATATTCTATATCATGACACATCAACGTTACTGTCACACATAACTCCCAAAAATCAAACCGGACATCACTTGGTAATAGTGTAAAATGGAATCAATTAATTGCAATACGGAAGAACATGTGAACAAAGTAAATTCACAAAAGTTAGTGATCTCCCTGCTGATGTCTAAGAGTTACTTCAAAGTATGTAGCACACAATACAGCATAAAAAAGAAAAAAATATAATTGAATTGAGAATAATAGGACAACATACTAGCATCTTTGCGCTTCCAAAATCGCAGAGTTTAACTTGGTGAGTGAGAGGATCAACCTGTAATAAGTATAATAATAAAATTAAAAGACTGCTGATGAGTATTTGCCGACATCTTTTATCTCCAATTATACAATCAAGTTCAACAAAGAGCGTACCAAAATATTTTGAGGTTTCAAATCTCTATGGCAGACACTAGGAACAGTGTGTATATAAGCCAGCCCTCTAAATATCTGGAAAGCAAGCCATGCCGAGTCATGTTAGGAAGAATATAATGCAATACAGACAACAAAAGTGGGCATCATCCCTACCTGGTACATGTAAAGTTTTACATAGACAAGTGGCATTCTCTGATTGGCATTGCTATAGTGCTTCAACACGCGATACATGGTCTCAGGGACATATTCCATAACCAAGTTCAGGAAAAGTTCATTTTTACTTGTGGTTGAAAAGAAGCAATGCTTCAAAGATATCACATTAGGATGATCCATAACTCGCATCAACTGCAGTTCCCGGTTCTTATACCTTCTGTCTTGCAACACCTTCTTTATTGCCACAGTTTCACCAGTTTCTAAGCATTTTGCCTGAAAAAAGTAAATATGTCAATGAGACCATTGATAAGTAGCAACCACCACAATCATACAAAGATCTTAACACACTGGCGGCAAACCTGAAAAACAATTCCGAAAGATCCAGTTCCCACAACACGTTCTGCCATGTAACTAATGGTCTGCAAGAAAAATCAAAGACAACAACTTCTCAAGTGAGCAAACTTACTGAATCTAGTCAACTCCCAATCCATCCAGATCCCAAGAACAAATCAAGTTTCATAATCTAGTTTAATCACAAGACTCGTAGGGAGGATGCATTACCTGTTTGGGTTCTCCATTCTTTCCTCCAATGGTCGTAGAGATGATGTGCCCAGTAACTGAATCATTGCCATCCTCAATAGAAGCAGAAATTTCCTGCAATACAAATTGCAACATTAATAAGTATGTATGTATGTAACCATTCAAGACTCGATTTACTTTCTGTTAAAATATAAAACCTACTTCAATATTTAGTAGGCAGAAACAAAACCCATACGAAGAAATCAAAGGAGGATTACACAATACAGTTACAGACAATGACGGCATAGTTTGAGTATCTATATTAGCTTGAATTGGAAAAGAAAATGCAGAGAAAGGAGAAATACCAAATACAGGAACTGAAGAAAATGTCAATGAAAGCAATCTTAGTTTTCATAAAAGAACAAAACAAAATAAGAAAGAGAACAACTAGAGAGGCTTAAAGAGCCAACATTCATAAATCAAATCTTACATATTTGGAAAAGAAAAAAAATCAAGGTTATCGTCACAAGAGTATGTGTATGATCCAGTGAAAAGAATCGACCAAAGAACTTTAGGAAGAGAGAATTACATGGAATTATAAAATTTTTAGAGGCATATAACCGATATACATACGAATATTACTCTTGAGATAACAAGCTAATATAGAAATAGAAGAAAGCTTGTAGAGACAGAAGCAAGCAAACCCTAGCCCAAGAAAATTATCTAGCTCCCAGATCAGAAGAAAAGTAGCCAAGGCTCAAAAGGGACTCACTCTGAGACCAGATCAAGATGAAAAACTACTAATAATGTACTCAAAATAGTAAAACCCTCAGAGACAAGATCGATGAACAAACAAAACAAGAGCTAAAAGAAAGAATACAAGCTAAAAAGCTGTGATTAAGGCTGAGAAAGTCGAGAAGTAAAATTTTGGAAAAAGGAGAACTGCCAACTTCATCTGACTAAAATAAACAAAAACATGTCTTACATTTCTTCTGTTAACAACCCAAACAATAAAGAAAGAAAAAAAAACTTCGCGGGAAAGATGTGATTTTCCCGAGAAAGTAAAAGGAAATTGAGAAAAGTACCTTATCGTCAGCCATGTCCTCCGGCGGTGGGTAAAGAGAGTGAGAATCTTAGTGAGATGGTAGTGGTATCTCTAAGAGTTGGCGAAAACGGCGATGGCCATGGGTATGGTTATGGCGATGTTCATAGAGCGATGCTCATAGAGTGATGATGGAGATGGAGAAGGAGATGGCGATGGTGATGTTGATGGTGGTTGAGGAAGAAGATGAAGAAGAAGAGGAAGAAGAGGTCCCAGCCTCAGAGACAAACAACATGCCCATGTGATTCCAGCTCTCCTTTCTCTCTATCTTTTTCACTCCTTTCTTTTTTCTTTTATTTTTTTAGAGAGAGAAAATGAAATAGCCTCACTGTTTCGGATAATTACGAAAATGTCCTTTGAATTTCAGAGTCTTCTGCCGACGTCAATCTGGTTGGACTAAATTGCCCGTTTGTCGCTCTTTCTTTCTTCTCTTACCTTTTTCTTTTCCTTTTTTTTCTGCTTTAAAAAGAGAAATTTCTGAAATGTGGAAATAATTTTGTGTCATTATTGGTAGTGACTCATTATTAAGGTGAGAGAACAAAATAAATAAAGTAATTATTATTATTATTATAAATTTAGTGCAGGCTTTCTTCTAGCTAGCTGATTGTCTATTTGAATAGTTGAAGGGAGATTTCACTTTCTATGACTAAGGGCTCTTTTGCTAATTAAAAATGAAGCTAGGTATTATATGTAAATTAAAAAATAATGCTAAATTTTCCCAATTTTTCCAAAATATCATTTTCATTTCCTTTGTTTTCTTCTCTCTTCTATTTTTTTCTTCTATCTCGCTAAGTTCACTCTCACAATAGCCACCATCACACATTTCTTCTCCCACAGCAGCCACCACCATGCCACCTTCATGCTTCCATAACTTCTGTCATCTTGTAAAAATCAACACAATATTCTAAACAACATACATTTGAGAATTCTTGAAGTATAAATGTAACGCCCTAAACTCCAGGGACCGTTACGGTGCGCATTATAAACGGTGCTAAACTCGTTAATCGAGTCATTTGGCCATAAGCGTGTGACTAAGTATAATTAGCGGTTTAGGGATTAAAAATTTTAATTAAGATATAATGTTTCACTAGAACGTTTACTATATACATTGGGATCCCAAAAATATAATTTTAAGGTCTATTACAAGAAAATATTTACAACCAGTCGAATTAAGCGGCAAAACAGGGTTTAATCCTAATTCCTCTTTCAATCCTCGGCCGTGGCGGTCGAGTAGCTGCATATGTACACATCGTCACCTAAGCTCTTCAACTCAAGGATGGTCCAGCTTTCTTTTGCCTTTACTTGCACCACATAGCACCAGTGAGCTAAAGTCCATCAAGAAAACTCAATATGCTCATGAACAATCATATCGTGATATCAAATCATATATGGCATGCCTAGCAAACATAGCTCTATTCAAGCATGCAAATAAATTCAGATGATGCTGGGGAATCTAGGATAAGAAATCTTGCTCTCCTGATTTGATGACTATCAAGTCAATCCTAATCAGATGAGTGATTTAACACTTGAGGTTCTGGTAAACCATATTGAGTGACTGACAAGCAAGTCACCACGGGGCTTAGCACCCAAAGTCATGCAAATGATGGTCATAATGATCATACAGAGCTTATAGCTCCGAACAGATGAGTGAATATCACTTTGAGGTTCTGTTAAACCATAATGAGTGACTGACAAGCAAGTCACTACGACGCTCGGTGCTTATAGCCGTGTGATGGAACTGTCACCTGGGCTTTCCTGCAATGGCTCTGATCATATGAGTGACTAATAAGTAAGTCACTAGCTTAAACAAATGAGTGATTGATGGGTAAGTCACTAGCTTAAACAGATGAGTGACTGATGGGTAAGTCACACAAGCGCTTTTAGTTTTCATCGAACTTGAGGTTGATCCGGCATTAATGCTCCTGTTGAGTCATCCAATGCAGATGTTGATTAGATATAATCTTTTATCGGCTCTGCGTTCATGACGCTTATGCTGTTTCTGGCTCTTAGGTCAATAACACACGACCAATGCCAAATCTGATCAGTCAGGGTCATGCACAAGCAAGCAATGCTACCAAACATATATCATATGTCAAATATCCAAATACAGGGCAGTTAGCATGCTTACTTAACAGTTGCTAGCATAATTGGAATCATGCACAAACACAAAGACTCAAGCTCTGATCAATCTCATATTCAACATTCGTGGCATGCCCTAATCACATGTTTTCATGCTTCACATTTAAACATCCAACATGCATCAAGAATAACCATGCATGTCACACATGGGATGCAATTTTCTTACCTTTGGTCCAAGCTCAGGTTACCAATAAACGAGCCACAAGCACAATCCTTATTCCACACTAGGTTTAGTGATAACCTAGTCACAACCATAAATGGTGATCCAACGAGTTCAAGTTCTAAAACCAATCCCGAAACCAAGACCTAGCCTCCGAGACATCCAATCCCACTAAACCGGGTAGCAGGAATGATCCCGATGCCTAAGGTTTGAGTTCCCAAGCTTAAAACATCATTTCGCCCATAAATACCCTTAAGTGTCGCGGCCCCCAGCCAAAACAGAATCACCAGGGGCAAGCGCTGCGGCGCACCATACCCAGTGCCGCGGCCCCCAGAGCTCACAACATCTTCCACCTGCTTCATCGAGCCTGGGTCGCGGCGCCTAAGAACGGGGCTGTGGCCCAACCTCGGACCAGCCATTTTTCCCCGATTTTAACCTTTTAAAATCTCCCAAAAACATATTCAAACATCTCCAAACTCAAAAATCAAAGTTCCAAAACATCCCCATGATCCAAAACCCATAAAACTCAAGCTTCAATTCACTCAAAAACTCATCAAAACACAAAGTCCAATTCAAGCTTAAAAACTTTAAAAAACTTAGAACTTAAAACTTGGATTACCTTCAATTGAGCTGTTTCCAACTAAATCCTCCGGCTAATAAGCTTCTAATCTTCCCTAGGATCGCTATGCCTCGATCCCGCTTGAATCCGAGTCCTAGAACTCAAGTTTCCTTCGAAAATGCGATTGGAAGACGAAAGTGGAACTTAGAGGGAGAGAGAACTTACTAAACGTTCTTTTTATTTCTTAAAAGGTTACTTCAAGCTTAAGTAGCATCAACCAAAACATAACGCTCGGGGTCCCGAAAACACCCCAGGGGACAAAATAGTTAAAACCTCCAGAATTTCCCCATGATCTTACTAACTCCCAATTTATCACCAAATATTGATTCCCATTACCCAATAACCCGGTAATGCTCTAAATACCCCTTGACTCACTCCGAGTCAAGAATAAATCTCGTTGTGACTTTCCCACTAGCTTACCTCCTAGGATCGTCTCGTGCTGGGTAACCCTGGCATAACCAAATAATAATAAAGCACCACACACATATCACATATATGCCAAATATGCCCGAAATGGTCAAAATATGAAAATCACCTAGTTAATCAGAAATGGGTTCACATGCATATTTAATACACCTAACACATGCATATTATCATTTAATAACGTAATAAATCAATTATGGTCATCCCGACCTCCTAATCAATATCCTAAACCTTATTAGGAAATTTGGGGCATTACAATAAATACATGTAAGTAATTTTTTTCCTTAAATATAGTGATGTTTCTTTCATTAAGGACACTAAATATTGTATTTTGAACAGATCTGGGTATGATTTTTGGGGTTTTTTGCGATTTTTTTCATATCTGAAACTCTAAAATCTGCATAAATCGATCTTGCTCGATATCAGCTCGATAAGGCCTTCAAAATCAAGATTTTTGTGAAAAAATTGACTTTTCTTGATGGTTGCTCGATACTGCTAGATGATTGCTCGATGTGATTCTTGCAAGAGAAGTAATTTTTCACTCGGGTGTTTGATTGGGGTGATTTTTTTTTTAAATTTTGGTATTTTTTCGAGATTTACACGTTTGAAGTGTTTACATACACATTTTAGAAGCGTAAAGCTTGAAAAAAATACAAAAATGCAAACATACCTCATGTGTTAAGACATGTTTTGGTATGTTTTCAAGTTTTATATTTCACAAATGTGTATATGAATATCTAAAATGTGTATATCTCAAAAAAATACCCAAAATAAAAAAAAATTACCCCAAATGGACACTCGAGTGAAAATTTACATCTCTTGTAATAATTGCATCGAGCGGTATTGTAATGTCCCGAATTCTCCGATCTGTTTAATAGCGGGAATAGTACGGCGGGAGGGCCATACTTGTTTAATCATGTCATTAAATGAATATATGCATGTTTATGATAATTATATTGTAATATGATGTTAGATGCATGCACGTGGATCCACATTTGTTTACAGGGGTATTTTGGTAATTTGGCATGTTGAGGGCATAACTGTGTATTTGTTTGCATGCTAATGATATATATTGTGAGGCCACATTATAATGTGGGTTGGTTCGAGTTATTCGGCATGAGACGGTCTTTAAATATAAATTATCGGTTTGGTCATAGCAGGCTTAAGCTCGGGGCTCGGGGTGAGTCTCGAGGTGATTTTAATGATTAGTATGTTACCGGGCATTAAAGGGTAATGGGATATGAATTATTGGTGGTTGAGATTATCGAGATTAGCGGGAATTGGAGAGCGTTAATTATGATTAACGAAATAGGTGGAAAATACCAATTTTACCCTTGGGATGACTTTAGAATCCTTAAGTGACCTAGGGGCATTTAGGTCATTTGGTTTGGATTTATATGAAGCTTTAGATGGCTGTAGAAAACAGAACAAAAACAGAGCAAAGAATTTCCCTTCCCGTACATCCTTTTCTCTCATTTCACCTTTGGAGTTTTTGAGCCCAAATTGAGGAATCAAGCTAGGAAATCAAGGGGTTGAGTTCATAGAGTTGGTTCAGCCATTGAAGGGGATTTAATCTCAAGTTTGAGGTAAGTTTCAGCCATAAGTTTTCTGGTTTTCCTCTGTTTTCTTTTAGTTTTTAGCCTATGATTTTGTTGAGGAAAGTTTGGATTAATGGAAGCTTTGATTGATGTTTGACTTGGGTTTTGATGAGGGTTTGATATAGGTGATGTTTAGAGGTTGGACTGAATGTTTGGATGAGGTTTGGGACTGGTTTGAAGGTTTGGTTTCAGGGAGAACGCAGGGGAAGAAATTATGGTTCTTTGCTGTTTTGCGTAATGAGCCGCGGCATGCCTATGGTGAGCCGCGGCCTATATTGGTTTCAGGGGTGAAAATGCCTCTGTCAGGGAGGTGAGCCGCGACATGGCTGTGGTGAGCTGCGGCCCACAGAGGCATTTTTGGCCAGAAATGGGTTTTTGACTTGGGGATTCAAGCCTTAGGCCTCGGGATCGATCCTACTACCTGATTTAGTAGGATTCGATGTCTCGGAGGCTAGGTTTTGGTTTGAGAACCCTTTGTTAATCATTTTATTGATGGAATCCCATATTTGGTTATGACTAGGTCACCGTTAAAGGACTCAAAGATTGATCATTCTCAAGGGTCATTCTTATATTAATTTTCACTCGAACCAGAGGTAAGAAAACAGTGTATGAACACAATTGCACCCTGTATATGTATATGACATGCGTGAATGTTATTGAAGCATGTTGGTTGATATATGTAGACATGGATTGCATATTAAATGCTAGTGAATGTTGATTACTTGTATATGGCACTGACTAGTCAGGGATACTGGCCTAAGGGTCAGAAATGGCATAGCGTCATGAACGTCGAGCCAAATGAAGATTAGATCTAATCGATATCAGCATTAAATGGCTCTATGGCATTAATGCTGGACCGACCCTAAGGTCGATGAACTTATAAGCGCTTGACTAGTCTAAGACTAGTACTCAGAGCCAGGGCGTCAGGCCCCAGTGACTGTTGTCACATGGCTAGGGAACGATGTTTCAGGGTTATGACTCTATGGTCATGAGGAATGTTATGCTGGTGACTATTCACCTTACACCTATCCTGGTCAAACTTATCAAAGGATCACTTATCAGTTAAGCCCTGGTGACCCTATCGTCACATGGCTAGAGGGAGTTGTACCCACTTTTGTGACTTTTGCTACTGTCACCTATCTGTTTTGGACTGATAGTCCTGAATGGTTATTACGATCATTGTTGATATTATATCATGCTTTATTGTGTTTTCTTGCTGGGCATTGGCTCGTGGGTGCTATGTGGTGCAGGTAAAGGGAAAGAAAAGCTCACCCAGCCTTGAGTGGAGAGCTTAGGTGGTGATGTGTACATATGCGGCCGCTTGACCACCACGACCAAGGAGTTCTTAGAGGAACTAGGGGGTTTACCCTATTTTTGCTACTTAGGTCGGCGGGTTTATACTTTTGAAACTGTAATGACCATTTTGAGTTGTAAATAACTTGTAAATGTTTTGATGAGCTCATGAACAGTTTTACGTACTTAATAAAATATATCATTTCCCTTTTTATTGATTTTCACCTTAGCCTATTAATAACACTTAGAACACATTTTTAACCAAAGGACTCGAGTAGCGGGTCAAATTTCCGGTTCACCGTTCACCGTAACTGTTCTGGGGTTTCCAGGGCGTTACAAGTATTGAGCAATCATTGAACCACCATCGAGCAAGGTCGATTTTTTCATGAAAATATTGATTTTGAAAGCATCATCGAGCAAGGTCGATTTTATGCAGATTTCATGAAAAATTCGATTTTTCTCAATGGTTGCTCAATGGTGGTTCGAAGTTAGCTCAATGTGGCCTTCAAAATCAAGATTTTCATGAAAAAATAGACATTGCTCGATGGTTGTTCGATGATTTCTCAATAATTTTTCGATGGTTGCTCAATAGAGCTTGATGCAATTCTTGCAACAGACGTAATTTTTCACTCAAGTGTCTATTTTGGGTGATTTTTTTCCTTAATTTTGGGTATTTTTTTTTAGATATACACATTTAAGATGTGCATATACACATTTGTGAAGATTAAAACTTAAAACATACCAAAACATGTCTTAAACATAAGGTATGCTTGCATTTTTATAATTTTTTCAAGCTTTACTGTTCTCAAGTGTGTATTGAAACACTTTAAACATGTAGATCTCGAAAAAAATACTAAAATTAAAAAAAAAATCACCATAAACAGACACCCGAGTGAAAAATTATGTCTTTTGCGAGAATCGTATCGAATACCATCGAGCAACCATCGAGAAAAGTCAATTTTTTCATGAAAATCTTGATTTTAAAGGCCTCATTGAGCTAGCATCATCGAGTAACCATCGAGCAAGGTCGATTTTATGCAGATTTCAAAGTTTCAGATTTGAAAAAAATCACAAAAATACCAAAAAATCATGCCAAAATATGTTTGAAAATGTATATATTTGAGTTTTGGCTAAAACTTTTCTATTGTTTAAAATTTGAATCATTAAATAAAACTAGAAAAAATCCAAAAGTGCCAAAAACGATAACTTTAAATGGTGGTGCTTCGTAGGTGATGCTTCAATGGTGATTCGGGGTATGGGTTGGGTGCTATGGAGGTAGGGTATAGTTGGTGCTATGGAGAATAGGATGTTGGGAGTGAGATTGAGATATTGGGAGTGAGATTGAGATAGAGAAATCGTGGAAGTGGGAGGTAGAGAGAGAAATGGAAGACCTTGCATTGTTAGAGAGAAGGTGAGAAAAAAAATAGGGACTTTACATATCTGTACACATTGAATTAAATAATTACAGTTTTATCAGAGATAAAAATATATACCCAAAATGTATTAATTATTTTTATATATAACCGACTAACATACCATGGTTATTAATTCCTTAAATTACTCACTAACATACCTACTTTTTTAAAATACTCACTAACATATCAACTTAGTTATTTCCTTAAATACTCACTAACATATCAACTTTCTTAAAATAACATAATTAACCAACTTATTATTAATTCATATAACTAATTATTTACTTTATTTTGTTTTATTATTAATAAAGAAACACCATGGTTATACTGCAAGGTTAGTGGAAAATTAAAAAACAAGTAGTCATCGACTGCATAATCCAAAGAGGTGAAGAACAATCATTTTTGATACTGTTTGGTAGTTGTTTATTGTTTATTCTAAGCATATCATATTTGTTATAATGGATATAACATATAACTTATTTGGTCACATTTTTTATTAAGAATATGTTTCTACTATTATTATTTTTTTATACCAAAATGTAGTTTTTGAGACTCTGTTGGATACTAAACAATAGCTCTTGTAAGTATGATAACAAATTGTAGTTTATAATGTTTAAATGTTGGATACTAATAGGTAGTTTTTTTATGTAATATATATCACTGAGTATATAAATATAATTTATTGTTGGATTTATACTGCAACCTATTTAAATGTTGGATACTAATAGGTAGTTTTTATTGTTGCTATTATATATAGTTTGGCTATTAGTAACACAACTCCATTGTTGTACTAGTAACCAACTTGAAGAGTTATATAAAGACTGAAGATCATAAGCTGCCACCAAGTAGTCCAATATTGAGCAAAGCAATCAATTTGGGTACCATTTGATAGCTTTTTAATGTTTTTATTACTTTTATTTTCTATTTTTCATCCAATCTAATACGAAAATTACAGACTTTATCCACTTCTTATATTTATTGAAATTGGTTTTAATGATAATATTTGTTATATGAATAGTGGCTAAACCATCAAACTTATTTGGTGTCATCTTTAATTAGAATATATTTATATATCAATATCGTTTGATACTCGATAGTTGAATAATTATAATGATATGCTTGTTTAAATTAGTAATGTCGTTTGATACTAATAAGTATATAATTATAAAAATATAATGTTATATAAGGTAATATATTAAATGTGATATACTATGATAAAAAAAGTTTGTATAATAAATAGGTAAATAAAATTTGATTGTTTGTTGTTTAGGTTAATATGAATATATTAAAATAATTAGTAATTATTTATATTATAAAATGTTTGAGTGTAAATTTTTCTAACAACTGAAATATTAGTATGAATATATAAGGTATACATGTGATAGCATAGTATTGATTTAAGAGGGTGAATTATCATAAAAAGTGAAATTTACATTGTTGAATGTGTAATACTAATAGTCATGTTTACAATTTTATCCATAAAAATCGCGTCAGTGTTATATTTAGTTATAATAATTAATAATATAATTTTACTCTCAAATTTAGGACTACAAAATTATAAGAATAACCATAATGGATAATCTTAAAACACACTAAACATTGAGAAATGGCCAATTTAGGAAGGAAAAGAAAGTCTGCTTGTAATTTTTTAGGAGGTTTTCTTGTTTTCAAATAGATTTTTTGAAGTGTATTTAATTTAGGATGATCATCTAAATTACTAAAGAGAAGAATAGACTACCACAATTTCAAAAGTTTTTTGTTATATATATATAAAAATATTGGACTCATTAAAATCCTCAATAGCAAAACCCAAAGAAAAAAAAGGTTAAGACGTAAAAATAGTATCAAGAGATTGTCATTGAGAATTGGCATCTGCCTAAATAGATGACAAAATACAATTTGGTTAGCCCCACCAAATTGACATCATTGACAAGTATTCCAATACCCCCATCAACCATGTGTAATTCATTCAAAACCGCCTTTTCATTAACAAGCTTATTTTTTCTAAACCAAATGCTTGATCTGTACGAGTTTTAGAAGTTTGTTTAATCCTAAATCTCATTTTATTTTTGTGAAGCTTCAAGCAACAATGAAAAGACTTGGAATAGAGATTCCAGGCAAAGATACTCCTCGAGTATAAGCCTTTAGATGTTCTCGAAGTTTGAAGATTCAATTGCTCAATTCAAAGATTTTATTTTTCTAAACCCTAATATTTAATTGTGTTTATATTGTTAGTATTGATGATTAAATGTTTCTAAATTCATGATATAATTATTTAATTACTTAATCTTTAATTATCAAAATTTGTCTTCATAGTTTGAATATGGTTATTTGATTATCAAGATTTACATTCACATTTTAAATAAGGTTCTTGATTTGATATCTAATTTTTGACGCTCTGATCCAATTTGTATCTTAAAAAATCTGATATGATTCAATTAAATCATAATTGGATATTCAATTTTTGACACTCGATTGTAATCGAATTGGTCAATTCTAATTGAATCAGATAGTTTTTGCACACCTCTAATGAGAATAATAAGAGTGACTATTTATTACCAAGATTCACTGTATAACAAATGATGACTTTTACAACCATTATTTGGCACTAATTTTTTTCCAAATCCAATAAGAAATTAATTTAATATCAATAATCTATCTAATGACATTATTTAACATAATAAAAACATTACACATTCAACGTTAGCCACAAATAAATAGTGTTTGGAAAAAAAACAGCAAACACGAATTTTCATCTAAATAGGAAAAATTTGTTGTATATATATAATGATTTCAAAGTGTCCAAAAAATTAATTCTATAAAAAAAACGCATTAAAGATGGACAAATAATGATAATTATTTTCAGCTGATTATTTATATTTTGTAAAAAATTAATTTTGTATTAATTATGTCTTCAATTTTTTTAAATCGTATCATTTAGGTTCATAAATGATATTTTTATTTATTTTTCTTTTAAAATACAAAATAAATGGTGAATCATTATTAAAATATTTAAACATTTAATTTATAATAATAACAAAAAAATATTTTCATGGTATTTTAAAAAAATAAATTAATATTTAATTAAAAAAAAATCTTACTACATTATTGTTTTATAATTACTATTAATAACTTTATTATTTTTAAAATACATAAAAAATACAAAATAAATGGTGAATCATTCTTAAAATATTTGAACATTTAACTTATGACAATAACAAAAAAATATTTCTATGGTATTTTTAAAAATTAAATTAATATTTAATTAAAAAAAATCTTACCTACATTATTGTTTTATAATTACTATTAATATTTATATTATCTCATGATTATCTTGATATTATCAATTTTATTTGTTTATGCTTGTTTATTTCATACATTTAAAAAAAACTTAATAGTGTATATAAAATTATCTATGTGCATATATATATGATTAGTTATAAGTTGTATTATGAAAAAAATTTACAAAATAAAATAAATATGTACACGATAAATATTGATAATTTCCTGACAATTTAGTTATTAATATTAAAAAATATATAGGTAATAATTTTTTAATGAAAAAATAATATAATTTGTAAAACTATTAAATATTTTTTAAAATGCCACGAAAGTATATATTTTTTCAATGTCATATTTGGTATTATCATAAATTAAGTAGTCCAAATTTTTTTAAGACTAATTCACCATTTTTATATTTTATTTATATATTTTAAAAATAAATAAATAAAAATATTGTTTAGGGACCTAAATAATACGATTTGAAAAGATCGGGGACCTAACTGATGCAAAATTAATTTTTGAGACCTAAGTATTACAAAATATAAAAATAAGGACCGTAGCTGAAAACTCTCTTAGAAAAAATATATACTAGACTAGTTTAAGTAAGGAAAATGAGATGAAATAATAATAATTAAAGAAAAAAAATATATTTATTAATTTAAAGATTATTGTCCAATGACAAAAAAGTATGCAAATAAAATTATTTGATTTCTATAAATACTCTTATGAAAAATATGTGTTGACCCCTGTTTTGGCCAACTGACACGGAGTCAAATGCTTGATGTAATTGAAAGTATTGAATGAGATCTAATGGAAAGAAAAATAGACAACACAACAATTTATAGTGGTTCGGCCCAAAGAATTGGTAATGACCTACGTCCACTTAAGCTATTATTAATCTTGATTCTCAAAGGGGTGATCAAAGAACTAGAGTCCTTGAGTTTCACAAGCCTTTTAGAGATGAATAATACAACCGAAAGATTATAGCCAAAATTCTCTACTGAAGCATAAACACAAATTAGCCAAAAGTCCCCCCATTGAGCTACTTCTTCTCTATTTATAGGCTCAAGGTGGGCTACATGAATCAATCAAAGATATTTTTACCTAATTAATTGGATAATCAGGTATAAATAGAAATAATCTCGGATATGATTACAACTGTATAAGATTACTAAAAAATATGCGGTGTATACGACTAGTTTGGTCGTATATAAAACTTCAATGCTATGTCGGGGGAACATCCCTGATCGATGGTCGAACAGAACTTCTGCTAGGTGTCAGCCACGTGTTGAAAAATATTTACCACATTATCCACACCTGTTTTTTTGTGTTTTTTGGATAACAATATGTATAAAAATAAAAGTGATTCTAAGAAAGATTGCTAAAGATACTTTCCCAACATTATTATCCAAATGGTAAGAATATAATATAATAAAAATAGAATAAAAGATAAAGACATTAGTAGACTAAATGTAGCACCGAATGTGGCTAAATAAATAAATAATAATAATAAGATTATTGTGATGTGATTGAAAACTAAATATATTTACTCAATTATAAATCCAATAAATAAGATAAAATAAAATAAAATAAATTTTTTACATGCATGTTTTAGATTAAAAAGAGCCGACAAAGTAAACTAAAAGGCATATGGGATTGTGTATGAAATTTCAAAAGGTAAAAAAAAATAATGAAAGAGTGCCTAACAAAAACAAAGCTATATTCTTTCTTCTTTCTCGGTCTTCAAAGACTGCATTGACCAATTAATAAGCCTACCTTTATCTTTGCCTTTTCCTTTTCATTTTCCTTCCCCCACAAATAATTAAAATTTTCCCTTTAACATCATAAAATTTCTTACATTAATTAATAACCATTGACTATTGTACTAAGCTACAATCAATTATAAGCTTTAAAATTACTTTTTTTTCATCAATGAAAAAGTCCTACCATTGTCATAAAGCTAGTTTATTGTATGGTATAAATTTGTATATATTTTTTTTTGAAGGAGGTATAAATTAGTATTTTAATGAGCGAAAAATTTCACCTTTGGGAGAAAAGAAAGTAGAGAAACCACTTTTAATTTTTATTTAAATGAAATTAATTATTTTCTTTAAGACTTTTTTTTTAAAAAAATGGGAGTTTAATTTTGTGAAAATATGAGAGTTTTTGTATTTTGGCGAAATACTCGATTGACTTTTATATTTTATTAAATAATAATTTAGACATTGTGTTTTACAAAATTGATCAAAATGACACCCTTAACCTAATTTAAGTCAAATAATTTTTTAATATGACTAAAATACCTTCGAATTTTAAATTAATCTCAATTAAAAAAATACACTACCATGTGTCATATTTTCATTAGTCAAACTTACAAAATTTAAAAAAATAATTATTTATTTAAGACAAATTTGTAAAATGAATTTTAAAATTATATAATACATTAAAAAAACTAATACAAATAAAATAATTATTTTATGTGTCCTCTCTCGCTCTCCCTTCCTTCGTCTGTCTTTCGTGTTATTCATATTCTCAAAATTGATCAAATACAAAAATTATCGTTCAAAATTTCATAACTCAAATTAACATCATAGTCTCTAAAAATAACTCAAGAAACAAACTCATGTTCAATAACTTTAATAGATTTGAAATTAAATTCGATGCCATAACAAAATTCTAACAAATCTAAAGAAAAAAAATGAATGCCCAGCCCAAAGCAAAACAATTTGGCGATGGAAATTTGCACCGGCCTCACACAACCCTAGCGCGACCCTCGCTATATTATGGGTAACCAGTCATCAAGTAACCGCTAATATATTAGGGGTAACCGAATACCTATATTATTGGTAACCAATTACTAACGAGATAACTTGTTATCCAATAGAGTAATATGTTACCATCTTATTTGCTCTTCACCAAATAAGAGAACCAACTTCTTGCATATTAGCATCAAGTTTATATTTTATTTACATCTTATAAAGTTATCACTATTCAGTTTTTCAAGTGAAAGTAATATAATAATAGGATTGCCCATGTTCAACATTTACTGAAAAATAAAATAAAAAGTACAATGTTCAATACAACTGAAATACATATTATACTTTCGGATTGTAAAATATGATGCATGAATGACTTTTTAAATTTGGGACAAGAAATATCCCAGCCAATTAAAAATTAATTTTAATATATAAATAAAATTAAAATAAGATAATTAATTTAAAAATTCAAACAATTAAAAAATTAATTAATTAAAAATAATTAGGATTAGAGTTTTAGGTGTGCCATGGACAAAAACTCATGACACTTAGGTCCTAAAGGTCCAAAACCTCTTTCATTTTAAAAAATATGATAAAAGTGATTTTAAACTTTAATTATGTTGTTTTAATATATTTTTCTTAAATAAAATTTTGTTGTTCAAAAGTGAAATTGGGTTATAAAAAAATGATATTTTTCAAATAACATTGGGATTTGGCCAACAATTTCATGCAAAATATCCAACTTGAGTAAAATTCGAATCCACATTGAATTCGATCCCAAACTTAAAAATTCAAATTTGAGGAAAACCGAAATATTTCAAATTGGTTTTGGTAGAACTTTTCTGAAATCTTAATCTAACAAAACCAAATTTGAGTACTTAAAACCCACAAAACCCGCTCGTTATGCACCCTTACTCTTAAAACCCACCGATGTTCAGAAAAATCGGGATCCAACTGTGATTCATCATTATTGTTCTTGTACTTACTATACATTTGGTCTTAACATGTAGAGTCCTAGAATTTACTTAGCTAGTTAGATAGTAGTAGTAGTAGTAGTAGTAGTAGTAGTAGTAGTAGTAGTAGTAGTAGTAGTAATATCTAGTATTAGTTATAGTATGTTCATTACTATGGATTTTGGTTCAAGCCGGGACTTAGTTGGAAACTCCTAGCAATAGTTATGGATTTTATAAGTTTAACCTATAGTTTAAGAATATTAATTATAACATAAGGTTTGATTAATAGTGCTAGTTATTAATATGATAATTATTATAACCTAAGATTTAGATAGAGCTAATAAAAATATGACATTTGTCATGAGTATGGATTATTTTTAAAGTTTTAAGGAATTATTATTTTAATGATAAAATAAGGGAAATATAAGACTTAGTCTTCACCAGAATTTGTTAGGAGCTTGACATTTGTCACAATTTTATTTATTTGTGATTTAAAAAATTAAATAGATTTTTCGTAACTTTAGGGTACTGTAATTTCCGACCTATTTTTTACCCAGTTATGTTATGAATTTCGAAAAATAGTATTTCTAAAAAGTTGTAGATAATTTAATTAGCTTTCTAACGGTATAAAGATATTCTAAATCGGAGTCCTACAACTCCAGATATGTTGATTTTACTGTAGGTTAATTTAGAGTTACGGGATTTAGAAAGTTAGAAGTTAGGATTCTATTTTAAATTTAATTAAAAGATTTTTATTCCTATAACTCTATAAATAGGACCTAGCACCAAGCTTTTTCATTCATTATTCAAGCATTGATCAGAGCCTTCTAGGTGCTAGTGAGACTATAGAGTGATAAACACTTGGGTTGGGGTTATAAGTTTTGTCATTCTAAGCTTATTAGACACTTGGGAAGTAAGGTTCATAGAGTGTATTTTGGTTTCGAGGTGTAGTTCGGTCATAGCAATTTCAAAGGTATTCCTATTCTTAGTTCATTTTCTGTATTGTTAGTTTTTCTCTACTCAATTCATAACCCAATCTTCTCTATTATTGGTTAGTATCTAAGTTCTTCGAACTTGAAATTTCTTGTTGGTAAGTATCTTCTTGATGGTTTAGTTCATTCCTCTTCATCTCTTTCTTTTAGAAAACTCACTTCTCTATTAATGGTTTTTAGGAGTGTTCCAAAATCCCGACTTTGTTCTCATCATCCCGGTATTTTGGTAAGGAAAATATGATAGATCTTGTATGTTTGTATGATATGTTATGTTTATGTTATGATATGTTTATGCTATAATATGTATATGTATAATATGTTTTGTAGTCCTTGGGCATATGACTTGTTTAGATAACAAGCCCCAAGATTATGTTTTTAGTCGCTTGGGCATATGACTTGCTTAGATAGCAAGCCCCAAGATTAGTTTATCATTTTCATGGTTTAGAGTTATGGTTTACCCTACCTCAGATATTAGACAGGGAACCTAGATGGGTTATCATATACTACCATGTGATCTAACCTATCTCAGATATTAGACAGGGGACCTAAATGGTTTATCACATGCCATGTTAATGAGTTAATGGCCATTAATATTGTAGTCTTATATGATATATGTTTTATAGTGTATGCTTATGATATATGGTATATGTTTTATAGTTTATGTTTATGATGTAGTTTTATGCTTATGATATATGATGTATGTTTTTAGTAGGTTTTCCTTGCTGGGCATTAGACTCATTTCTTTATTTTTTAGTGTGATGCAGGAAAATGAATATGGAAGGCGGAAGGATTCTTGGTAGCTTGGCTTGTGTGTTGAGGATGGATGGAATGTGTGGACTGCGTGTCGATCGAGGATGAAATTATTTATTTTTAGTCTTTTAAATCATGTTTTTTTCCGCATTTAGTTTTGTAAATAATTTTATTTAGTTTAAAATTATGTTTTATGTTTTAAACAATGGGTACCCATGCCATATTTTCTATTCTTATGTATTTGATACAATATTTCAAGATTTAATAATGTTAGTTATATTATTTCTTATGTATCTTTCCCAAAATAGTAGTTATGTATAGTAGATCTAATGGTCCAAGGTCTTAGAAATAGTTGGTTCATTACATAACATAATTATGTATAACAATTAGACATTGCTCTTAGAGTTTTCTAAAATATAAAACACTGTTTATTAAATTAAAATATGTAAGACCCGATATCAGATTGTCCAAATAACAGTAACCACCATCATGTGTTAGTGGACATTATTGGTTTTCCTTAGCAATACTCTTTTGTTATATGAATTTCTAATTTTGTGTACTTTTGTGAGTTGAATTTATTTTTAAAAATACAATCATACATCTCAGTCCATTACTTTAAACATTGTTGTTAAGTATTTATGTTCCTTATAAATTATAATAGCAACTCTTATTTATATGTTCTCATATTGCAATCAAAATATTGAAATTATTTGTGTGGAGAGTGAGACTGCTGATGGGTAGTGTTGTTGCTACACATGATGATCACCATTGTTGATTTGGTCAAATCTTGATTGGTCTGAACAATCTCAGGCAGGCAGGCAGGCCAGCTTGTCATGACACCATTGTGGTCAATGGTCAATGGCCTTGTTTTCACAGTCATCAGACTCATGACAACAAGAGCTGTGTCCCATTTGACAAGTCATTCCTCGATGTTTATTAAGTATTTCTTTATGCTTTGATAAGAAAATTTTATTATTATTCTTACAAAAATGAGATAAGGGAGATGTTTATTTTATTTAGGGATAATTTTGGCATAAATACTCAATGTTTGAGTTTTGTACGCGACATAAACCCAATGTTTATTTTTAGTGGCAATAGTACCCAAAGTCAGTAAAAGTGTAATTCCGTCAACCTCTTTCGTTAGGTCTCCGTTTCGTGATGACTGTACCAATACGTGTCACTCCGTGATTGGTCCAGCTCAATAATATTTTAAAAATAATTATGATTTGGACCAATAAAAATGTGACACGTGTCTGCCTAATCAGCTCATTAACAGACCTAATGGAGGAGATTGACGGAATTACACATTTACTGACTTTGGGTACTATTATCACTAAAAATAAACATTAGGTCTATGCCGCATACAAAATCCAAACATCGGGTACTTATGCCACAATTATCCCTTTTATTTAACAAAAGAAACAAAACATCATATGGTAAAATACAAAACCTTTCTATCTTCACATGACTTTGTGGGTGTATCTGTAACAATATATAAAATTGTGAGTTTTTGGGTTAAGTTATTTTGTTTTCTTCTTAATTAAGTTTTTTGTCCTTTTGCATTCGATTTCTATTCTCCCTTTTCTTCTTTTAATTTTAATTTTAATTTTAGGATGCTTTGATTTTCATATATTTTCTTTTTTCTTTTCTTCTTCAACATTATTATGTTTAAATATAATATTTTTACATCATTAAATATTTTAAATTCCAAATTCAAATTACATATGTATTTTTACAAATTTTATATTATGCTTTTAAATGTGGATACATTTTAATTTAATGCACATATTTGATGACTATGTTTATTTTTGTGTGTAAAAACATTATAAATTTGATGATTCATATGATGCACATATTTTGTAAAATAAAATCTCTAAATACATATTTATTTGTAAAAAAATAATCAATAGATAAGTCATAAGTATTACTATATAGTAATATAATATATATTATGATCCATCATTTTTGGGATGTTGAAGCGGAATAAGATAAATTTTTCTTTTTATTTAACTGACTTAATTTATCTATAACTAACACTTTGATGGACCCGAAAATGAACATTGGATTCATTATTTACATGGTATATATTTCTTGAGAGATTTTAAAGAAAAATTCTCTGCTGACTCGAGTGTTGGAGTGTCTTCTTGCAAGTATCATGAGATTTTTTTCATAATCTTCAAGACTTGGTGAATACATCCTTGTTGGTAATTATTATTGATTCAATACCATGATTTTATTTTGTGACCATCTTCAACTTCAATCCTATACAAGGAAATGGAATAATAGCCTTTGAATACCTAATAATGAAAGTGGGCTAAGTCCATTACCCAAATCGCATGGACCAATGTTCGTATTGCATTGGGCTTGATTTATATATATACGAGCTCACTCATTTCAAAAATATGGCTTTTTAGCCATTAATGTGCAAAAATATGGGAGTTTAACTTTCTTTAATTTGTATGGGAAAATTTAATTAAGAAAACTTAGTTTATGGGAAAACTAATCCCATATTGGAAATCAAAATTAATCAAAACAAATGAGCAAAAGGAGGGGTACTATTTTTTTTTTCATTTTTAGTCCTTTATCCATTTTTTTCTTTCATTTGTATTGTTTTTTTTTTTCATAATTTTTCAGTTTTTTTTTTCATTTTATTTTTTCTTCATTTTTGTATTTATTATTTTCTCCTTTAATTTTTTTTTCTTTTTTCACACATATGAGCTTTTTTTTCTTCTTCTATTTTTTTTCATTTTTTTCTACCAATTTTTTCATTCATATTTTTTATTCTTTTCATTTTTCCATTATTTTTCTTCTTCTTCTTTTCATTCTTATTTATTCATCTATTTTTTTTTTCATTCATCATTTCTTTTGTTTTTTTTCATATTTTTTTTTCATTTTTGTACTTATTCTTTTCTCATTCTATTTCTTTTTTTTTTCTTTTTTTTCACACATATTATTTAACATTACATAATTATTCTACTATTTTTTATTTATTTATTATCTTTTATTATTGTAATTTTTTTTTATAGTTTTTCCACTATATGTAAAAAAAATTCAAATAAATTTTTTCAGCATTTTCTTTTTACTGTAATACTTATAGGAATACAAAAATTTGGAAAGAAAACTAATAAAAATCTGAAAACGTGAATGGGTAACTGGTTACCTTCACATTCTTTGTGTGTATATTTATGAGGGTAACTGATTACTTTCACGTTCTGGTGTGTGTATATTTATGGTTTCTTTATGGTAACTAGTTACTTATGTTACTAAAATCATAGTTACTTATTCTTCCTTTTTTAATGAAGTGTTCTTTCATTTTTTTTCCTTCAAATTTGATGTTTCTTTTCATATTTAATATAAGTAACTCGTCACCCCTCTTAGGTAACTGGTTACCTCTCTTATAGCAGAAAGTTACTCATCTCAGAATAACTGGTTACCCCTCCTGGTGCATGTTATTTAACCTAGCTCTAAGATTTTTTTTTTAAGATCAATCAAGTAACTGGTTACCCTACCCAGAATTTGAAAAAAAAAATGTACAACCTAAAAAAAAGGAAAAAAAATATTTACAATAAATAAAAAAAATAATAAACACAATTCATATTACAAAAAAAAAATTTACAAAACAACCATGGAGAAATCTAATATAAAAATAGTTATATAAAATTAATATAAAAAAATAATCAAATAAGCTAAAAAAAATAATCAAATTACAAACATACCCTTCTAAATTCATAAAACTTGATTAAGAGTGAAAATATGGCATAAACAAACTTTTATTACAAAAATATGGGAAATTAAACCCATAAAAGTGAAATTAAAATAAAAAAGCCATAGATTAACTTTTTTTGAAAAAAAGCCATATTTTTGCACAATCTATTAAAATTCCCATATAATATGTAATTTTCACATAATGAAAGTGGGCTAAGTCCATTACCCAAATCGCATGGACCAATGTTCGTAGTGCATTGGGCTTGATTTATATATATACGAGCTCACTCATTTCAACTTCTTCATGGGTTTAATTTGACTGACTTGTTTTACTCTTAATGGACACATTTCCTAAGCTAATTTTTGGCCATTACACTTTACACACATTTATATCAAAGATATTACTAATTATTACAATTTAAATACCTAATAATAAATTAATATAATTTTAGTTTTATATTTTTAATTATAGAGATATAAATACTCAAAGTTATCTTGGATTTTATCATCATTTATTTTTATTTTTAATTACAAGTGACAAATAAATATTTATTATTATTATTAATGTCAACATGTCATCTCTTTTTATAAGAAAAAAAATAGCTTGAAAATACACATCAAATCAGAGTTGAAAAATACATTAAAAAATATAATAGATTAAAGAAAATAAAAGATAACGCGAAGAATAAATCCTGAAGAACTCTTGAACAAAGATCACGAGCACTCAGTAAAAATGTTGTCGTAGATTTGTGAGAGGAAGCAAAAGAAGTTCGAAGTTCGAACCAGTAATTCACTGTATATATATATATTAGCTTCTCACTTAAATTATCTAAAAAATCAGTATAGCTCTTATTTATATATAAGTATAATATATAGATTTTTTTTTCAATATATAGTTTACAAATTTAAATTATATAAAAATATATATAAGAAATTTTTTTTTGGATATATTACAAATTAAAATAAATGAATGATAACATCACAGTAGTTTGTAAAACATATGTGACTATATAAATTTTTTAGATTGTTAATTAATTCTTTTGTTAAATAAAAAAAAATTAAAAATTATAAATCAGATAATTCATATATAAATGATTCTAGAAATACATCTCATTCTCATTTAGGTAAGTATATATATATATATATATACTAGGTGCAAGCAATATACACTGCATATTTTAGTTTTATTTTAAAAAAAATTAAATATATTTATTAAGTTTTTATGGTTGTCATATAAATTTTAAATAAATAATATTATATATATATATATAATGAATGACATTAAAAGAAAAATTAAATCTAAACATTGTTTATGTTTTTCTTTTAAAAGAAATATATGATAAAATTTTAGATCATAAACTACACTATTTAATGAATAAAATATTCATGATATTATTTAAATCATACATTTATGATTGGAGAAGAAACTTGTTTATTCTTGATATGAGATAAATGTTATTCTAATTTATTATGTAGTTACACAATCATACTATTTGTACACACACGACATCTATATATAATGTATTTATAATTTTTGTTGTTATTTAATATGAGTATATATTTAGTTAAGTTACATGAAGTAATATAAAAACATGATTTCTTTATAAATATAAATGATAAATTTTTTAATAAAATTAAGATTATGTATTATATGTTATTATAATAATAATATTTGAATTTATATTAATATAATTATAAATATATAGTATTGTATTAAATATTATTATAATAATGATATTTTATAATTAATAAATATTTCTTTTTAATAATTTTTAAAGATATATTCGGTTAAATATTTGTAAAATTCTTTGAGAAAAACATTTAAAATCAAGAATTTACTTTATCAAGTGCATAATAGTAGTCACAATATATATATATATATATTTTTTGACAAATACTTGTCACCATATTTGATTTAAAAAAATATATGTAAATTTCTCTAAAATGAAATGAAGTATTATTCCCACGTTTTGAATTGTTGTGAGCCATCCCATTGTGACCAGAAAAAAAAAAGTACTTGTGTTGCGTAATGTTGTAGGCAAGGAACTTGACTTGGCCGGTAGTACTGCTCTGTCCATACCATATGGTAATGCCACACATCACAATTCAATTAAACTAACTAATATTTCTTTATCGAGAAAATATTATTTTGACTATATTGTTTTTCTCAAATATTCTTTGTTGATATGGATTTTACAAAATAAATCAAAATAGTTCTTTAAACTTGAAATCAGTGGTGAAAAGTATAAAATAATATTAAGTCTATATCAAAATAAAATACTGTTATATTGCCTTGTTTATTAGTCTTTCGTTAGTTGATGATATCACCCGCCAACAGCAACTATATTATAAAATTTCACAAACGCCGACTTCGTACCCATTTACAAAAATTTAAACTATCTCTATCATCAACTCCAAATGGTTTACTAAAACTGAGAAAACCCAAAACAAAACTTTAGTTTTCTAGTTGGTTGTTAGGATGTTATACATATATTTCATCTCTAAGGTTGGTTTGTGACAAGTATTGTTGAGTTTTCAATTCACGCTTACGCAGCACTCATCTACTTTCATACTTCCATTTCAACTACTTCTTCGCTTCATTTCGAATCCATTCACATCTTTTTCAACCTTGAGTTGATACATTTCAGTTCAGTGCTTATTTTTTGAGCCACCGAACCTGGAATAAGAGAAAACTTGTGTCTGTTTCTGCATTCGAATTGGCCAAAACTTTGTTTGACAATCTGAAATAATAAGAGATGGGATTTTTTTCCTGTTGACTAAAAAGTAGTATAATGGGAAAGCAAGGGTCCCCAAGAAGTCCACGTCCAGAGGTACAGAAGGATGGTTTATCGTCAGGAATCAAAGACTATAAGCTTAGATCTTCAGAAACTGGGAACGAACCCCCTCTTGGAAGAAGAATATCAGGAGGAGATTACTATTGGAGTTCGAAACCAGACAAGTTTCATGGATCCAAGTATGATTTTGGCAAATATGGCAAGGGAAATCATGTAGGGAAAAGGCATATTTGGATTAGAAAGCACCTCAAGACAATGGCTTTAATGTTTGTGTTTATGGGCTTCCTTTTCTTGCTTGATTCTCTTATGATATCTATTTTTGATACCATGAATCTTCAGAGAAGTTCAACTCAAAGAAAATCAAGTGGGCTTAAGGTACATGCTATTATATTATTAAACTTATGTTTTTTTTCTTTACATTGGCTAAGTGAACATTCTCTATTCTTACAAGACTAACTAGATATGAATTGTCTGGTTTACTTTCTGTAAAGGAAGAAAACAGGGTAGCCTATGCAAGAAGACAAAGTTCACCAGTGCATATGTATGAACGGCTTCTGAACATGGCTTCAAGTGTTCTTGTGGAGGTTTGTTTGTTTGTTTGTTTCATGACTTTAACATATAATAACTTTATGTGCAAGCAAGCTCAAACATAACATTGAAATCTGAATCTTTTTCCATAGAAAGAGTTTAAACAAGAGCCTTCAAATCTCTGGGAAGAGCCATATCAGCAAGCAGCTGCATGGAAACCTTGTGCAGATAGAAATGTTTCAAAAAGTCTTGGTATTTGATCACTTTTTGTCCTTTGTTTGTGAACTATTAAGCCCTTTCTCTCTTAACGAGTCACCAATTCAGTCCATCTTAAATTGAAACAGGAGGGCCTGGAAAAAACAACGGCTACATCTTAGTCAGCGCGAACGGTGGTCTCAACCAACAACGAGTGGCGGTGAGTATTTAAGTCACCGTGAACAAAGACAATGACCGGGTTTAGTGTATGGATTGAATGTGAAAAATCTCAAGTCAACAATCCAAAAAAAACATTAAAGGTCACTAGTTCACCTAGTTTTAAGTCTTTGGTTGTGTAATTGTAGCATGTCTGAAACCTTTTTCACTAATATTTTACTGTCTGATTCTCTTAGAGAAAGGAGAATTGACACTTACACCAAATTTTAACATGTCTCCAAATGTCTGTAGAAGATGAGTATGAACAGGCCTTAGTTACCTTGTAATAAAATCCAGTAATGATTTTCTTATCTATTGTAGTACTTTTTCCACTAATAGGTTGACCAAGATATTGCAATTGCTTGCAGATTTGCAATGCTGTTGCCGTGGCATCACTTCTTAATGCAACTCTTGTTATTCCAAGGTTCCTTTACAGCAGTGTATGGAAGGATCCAAGGTCTGAAAACATTATCTAAAATTGACACATTGAGTTTTCACTTGTTCTCTAAACTGGTTACTTACATAGCTAAAATCTCACTTGATGACTTGACAGCAAATTTGGTGACATATACCAAGAAAATCATTTTATAGAGACTATGAAGGATGAAGTAGACATTGTGAAAGAACTCCCCCCTGATTTGAAATCAGTGCACTTTGAAGCAATTGGCAGTCTTGTATGTCACTATCCATTTTGTGATCAAAGACATCATTCCCTTGATAACATTTCTTTTAAACCTTTCATGTTCCTCATCAATCCAGATAACTGATGAAGATCTTGTGAAAGAGGCAAAGCCTGCTGATTACATCAAAACCATTCTCCCTCTCCTTCTGCAGAATCGAGTTGTTCACTTACTGGGATTTGGCAATCGCCTTGGATTTGATCCCATGCCCTTTGAGCTTCAGGTGATCATTTGACTATTGCAGAGTAGTCATGCTAAGGACCTTAAGTTTAGGCCTTTTGATTCTTCTGTTTCTCACTCTTTTTCATTTTTTAATAATCCAAGTTCATTGGTTGTCACTATACTATTTTCCCTGCTGATCTCATAGTGTTCACACTCTATGATATGGATTTGCAGAGACTGAGATGCAAGTGTAATTTCCACGCCCTGAAGTTTTCGCCGAAGATACAAAAAGTTGGCTCACTACTAGTAAGAAGGATACGAAAATATGATGCTGCAAGAAGTTTGTTGGACAAACAATTGCTTGGAAACTTCATGTCATCTGGCAATGGTAAAATAAGAGAAGAAATCACAGCAAGTGGCCCAGCAAAATACCTTGCCTTACATTTAAGATTTGAAGTTGACATGGTTGCCTACTCCTTCTGCGACTTTGGCGGTGGAGAGAGCGAAAGAAGAGAACTCCAGGCCTATAGGGAACTCCATTTTCCTCTGGTTATTGAGCGCTTGAAGAACTCAAAGTATGTGTTTCAACTTCTAGTCTTTTCTGGTCTTGTCAAGTCATGGTTTTGTAATGATCATAAATAACAAAACAAGAACAATATCACCTGTGTAACAGGCCTATTTCACCAGTAGAATTGCGAAAGCTAGGGAGGTGTCCATTGACACCAGAAGAAGCAGCTCTTGTTCTAGCTGGTATTGGCTTTAAGCGTGGAACTTATATTTATCTGGCTGGATCTCAGATATATGGTGGTGAACCCAAGATGAATCCCTTCACTACCCTTTATCCTAATCTTGTCACAAAGGAAACTCTTCTCACTCCAAGTGAACTTGCACCTTTTCAAAATTTCTCTTCTCAGGTCAGCAAGTACTAATATATGTTATCATGAGTTTAGGTATAATAATATGGCACCATTCTTCTATAGGCATTCACTTCACTTTAAGCCCTACCAGTGGGGCTCTCATTGTTTCTCGACCCCTGAACAGTTTTCGGCGCGATTTTTTTTTATAACCGTGTATAATCTAGAGCTACAATATACAAAAATTATATAATATGTTTGAACTTAGTTTTCAGTAATGTAAACTATTCGAAATTTTCTAAAAATTTCCAGGATGCTCTAAATAGCTACTATATACACAGTCATAAAAATAAATTACTCTGAAAACTATTCACGGGTCGAGAACACTGAGAGCTCCACCAGTATGGCTTAAATTGAAGCCCTACACGAGAATTTTCCTAATAATATGTTATGATATGCCAAGTACTTAAAAGTGTGAAGCTGCTATTATCATTGTAGATGGCAGCATTGGACTTTATTGCATGTTCAACATCAGATGTGTTCGCCATGACCGATTCGGGGAGCCAATTGTCATCCTTGGTGTCTGGTTTTCGGACCTATTATGGTGATGGCCGTGCGCCTACTTTGAGGCCAAACAAGAAGAGAGTAGCAGCAATTTTGTCAGAGAATAACACAATAGAGTGGAAGAGTTTTGAGGAAAGAGTGAAAAAGATGATTGAGGAAGGTCAAAGAGTGCGTGTGAGGGGTTCAGGTAGAAGCATTTATCGACAGCCAAGGTGTCTCGAGTGCATGTGCAAATCCAATTAACATTTTTTCTCTCTTTTCCTTTTTCCACCTATGTATAATATAATGTATGTAAATTCCTCTATGTCTAGTTCCAATTTCTTCAACACAACTAATAAGGGAATCATTTTTTAGACAGAACTATATACTATTCAGAATACTAACTATGGTTTAACCTTACAAATGCGATTTAATTTGTCCAATAATTGAATCTTTCAACATTTTAATAAAATTTTAAAGTAGTTTGTATCATTAATAAAACCAATATTAGTCATAAATCATAAATAACTAGACATAGTCCCCGATATATCAAAAGATACTATGCGACGTATCGATTAATATGAACAACTATATAAGTTGAATCAAGACTACTACAACGGTCTTGAAGGAGTAAGGCTGCACATCGGGCGAGTTTTCGGGTCGTCGGGTTAGGGTTTGGTCGGGTTTGGGTGCATGAAAATGGTACCAAACCCATTCGATACATTTTTGGATTTGGAGTATTTTTGGATTTTTGGGTGGAATCGTGTGGGGTTTGGGCCTTGAATGGGCTTTTACAGCATTTTTTACAAAATTGCATTTTTTGAGTTTTTTTTAACTTTTTTAATATATTTTTACCAAATTAAAATAATTTACAGCAACGTGTCAATATTCAAAAACATAATTGTTGAATTGTTTTTTTGTTAGACAAATGATTTATTTCAAACAAAAATTATAAAAATAAAAATCAATAAAAACATAATTTCGGGGGTCGGGTCTGCACATCATATGAAGTTTAAACTCGAACCCGAACCAAAACCCGAATGTGTTCGGATTAGTTCAGGTATTTTGGCTAAAATCGAGTTTTGCGGGCTCGCGTCGATTGATTGAGTTAGTCGGTTTTTGCAGGTTAAATGTTCGGCCCTATCTATGAAGGAGTACGGAATCTAATTAAATTAATAAATTGTAGAAATTAAATCCAGTAGCCACTTTTAGGTAAGTCATTTCTTTTTTATCTACAATTTTTAAGTTTTACTATAATACTCACTATTTCAATTAATATACTTATTATACTCCTATAATGTAGATACTGTTTTTAGAAGAGAACTATGTAGTCAAAGGTATTTTAGAATTGTCTGTGATAAAAACAAGTAGAAGTAAACTAAAATCATTTAGGAGTTAATTTTAGTTAAAAACTCGTTAAACTGGTTAATTTTCAACTTATCCCAAATAAATTGCTGTTGCCCACATCACATCACAGGCCTCACAGAACAGAACACGTCTTTGAGCACTAACAACTTCAAGCCTCTCGCCCCTATCAAATAATATCTTAGTTTTTATTTAAATCATCTCCCTGAAACCTGGTCATTAAAATATGTAACCTGGTCATTAACTTTGCATTTCAATAATTATGTGCATTTCAAAGTACTATCAAATGTCTTTTGTTTTCATTTTGTTTTTGAATCAATTTATCTATCTAAACTTCCTCTCTTTTTTTCATTTAAATGATGATGAGACTAAAAGCAAAAAAAATTTGGGTAGCCCCCTAAATTAATTTATTGGATTAAACCCGGATAATCCGAGTCAATATATATGAAATGAAAGAGAGGGAAATCGTTTCCTGTAGCAGGAAAGGAAATGATGCTTTTCCTCTAAACATCTTTCTCTCTATTGATAATGGCATTGTACTACTGTACTACTTACTACACACACACACCACTTTAAGATGGAGGGAAGAATCTGTTGAGGTTGAATGGGAGAGTGTAAAACTCTTCATTTCTGCTGTCTCCTTTAAATGTTCTGAACTTGTCCCACCATGGCATTCCTCTGTCTCTAGCTCCATCCTTGTAATCGAGTGTGTTGTCCAAGAACACCGAAACGATTAAGGCCACTGTTGGTGATGAGAAGAAGATGGTGTTGAGGAAATCATTCCACTGCATTTGACAAACAAAACAACTTGATGATGAGATGAAGAAGAGCCTTGAGAGCCAAACAAAAAAGAAAAATACTTGAAACAAAGTGATGTTCGTTCTCTCACCCATCCAGCTTGTGTGTGAGAAGGACCATGAAGAGCCTTCGCAGTGTATTCCCTGAAGTATTCAGGAATAGACAGCCCTAAGAAGAGAGCAACACCTGTGATGAAAAGGTTCCTCATCGAGTTCATGTTTGTGAATTGCAAAAACGATAGCCCCACCGAAGCTGAGAGTGACAAACAAAACAAAAAATCAAATAGCTGAGAAGGGAACATGAAAATAATGACAAGAAGTTTTTTCCCTTTTATACACGCACCAACAAGACCAAACAAAACACAGTAAACAGCAGCAAACATGGTAAAGGGTATTGATGCAAACAACGCTCCAAATTTTCCTGCCAGAGACAATGCGTACATGAAGTTAGAAAGACACTAGTCAGAATTGTAAATTCAAATTACAAATACATTGGTATGGTGACTGACCTAGCATTGAGAAGAATATCATAAACCCAGCTGAGATTTGAATAACCCTGCGGCTCCCAACACGAGTGCTTCCAAGAAGGCCTACATTTTCTCTGTTGTATTACCAAAAGAATTAGTCCTATTGCATTATTAATGATACAAGAGTTAAGTAAAGGAAAGATTAGTCATCAGACTTACATGGAGACTGATGAGCCAGTCAATGTCCCAAAGAGTCCATTAAGCAGGATTCCTATTCCCTGCCAGCCAATACCACGGCTGAGAACATGAGCTGGTGGTGGTGTGGCACTTGCTAGACGTGATGCAGCTTTGTATGCTCCAGTAGACTGTCAAGCAAGGATTAGTCACATTGTCAATAAAGGGTTTTCTTTCCTTGGTTTGGAAAATAGTTATGAGCTCATACCTCAACCAATGAGACTAGAACAGCAGCCATCATTCCGAAAGCATGGCCGGCATCAAATGTAGGAGCACCCCACTGAAGAGGGTATGGTATCTTTATCCTGTTCAGGAAGAAAGCCAAAATAAAATGTCAATATTTAACATTATAGGTGTTCAATGAAAGAGTATATGGCACCATTGACCTATCCAACTGAAAGAGATTTGCACAAATCCTTAGCAT
>NW_026908726.1:0-38863 GCF_963169125.1 Humulus lupulus
TTTCTAGAAAATTGGACAGCACAACGGCTATAAAGTGGACAATTCCAAAATCAAAACCTGTATAAAAAATATATATAATCCCAGACAGCCAGTAAATTACAGAAAATATTCCATATATCAATAATATATAATTATATACTATAAATACACATAATAACAATTACTCTAATCAATCACAATTAAATCACAATATATAGGTTAAAGAAATTATACCAAAATGATCGGGTTCCACAACAAGTCAAACGATGATTTTCTGAGACTCAAAACGTACTTCGGAACCTCGAACACTAAGTTTCGACCGTCAGTCTACGGTGGATCGCGGTGGCTCGTGGTGGGCCCACCACCCAACTATGGTAGATGTAGGAACAAGTTATTGGGTTTTGAAGCCCACAACACGAGGAACACGATGGTGGTGACGGATCGGCAAACGGATGCCCGAGGTGGCCGAATCGCAACTTTGAAGTCGCGGGGTGGCCGAACTTAAATCGAGTGGTTGAGGCGTTTAATCGGCGAGTGAGCTCTAGATTCCCGCGTGGGTCGATAGTTCGGAGGCCTCTGAATCCAACGGTCCGGCGCGTGGCTAAAAATGGTGGCCGGAAAGTACTCCTGCGTCGTCGGCAACAGTAATACGCAGAGGAGAGAGAGAGAGAGAGAGAGAGAGAGAGAGAGAGAGAGAGAGAGAGAGAGAGAGGGAGAGAGGGAGAGAGGGGTTTTCTGAGGAGAGAGAGAGAGGGGCTCGGGTAAAAAGAAAGGCTGAAGCCTTTTATTTTATTTTATTTATTTATTTATTATTATTTTTTTAAAAATTACACTTGGACCCAAAATATTAAAATTCTTTTCAAATAAGTCCTTTAGCAAAACTTTCTTAATTTTATAAAAATCCCCAATTAAAATTATATGACATTCGGGTCCTATACTTGACTACTCAAGTTTCTCTCTCTTTAATCTCATTAAAAACATAAAATGATATTTTAAACACTATTTTTCCATTACTATTTCTTAAATTTGTAAACTTGTACATTTTATGTATTAAAACTCTGATTTATAATAAAAAATGTATAATGAAAATGTTGGATATTACAGTAGATGACTTCTCACTTTTTACTTGGGTTGATCTTTTAAGAGTAAAATCTGACACTTTTGAAGCCTTCAAAACACTGTGTTTATAAATAATAGTTGAAAATGATTGTAATATTGGCAAGATTGATAGAATTCGTAGTGATCATGGTAAAGAATTTGAGAATGTTGTGTATGATGAATTCTGTAGATCTTGTGGTATATCTCATGAATTTTTAGCTCCCAAAACTCCTGAACAAAATGGAGTTGTTGAGAGAAAAAATAGTACTCTTCAAGAAATGGCAAGAGTAATGTTGAATAGCAAGAAATTGTCCAAAAGATTATGGGCTGAAGCTATTAATACTACTTGCTACACAATAAACAGAGTGGTAATACATCCAGGTACTACCAAAACTCCTTATGAGATCTTGTAAGGTAAGCATCCAAATGTAAGTTATTTACATATCTTTGGTTGTGTGTGTTACATATTGAGAGATCGCAAAAATAATGGAAAATTTGATGCTAAAATTTATGTAGGTGTTTTTCTTTGTTATTCCATAAACAGTAAGGCATATCGTGTGTACAATATGAGAATACAAACTGTTATGGAGTCTGCTAATATTGTTGTTGATGATGTCAAAGATTTTTCAGAATTTTCAACAAGAGTCAAGATAGACAAACTCATGGAAGACATGCTTGCTACTTCAGATGCCCAGAATGATGTATCAGAAAGTCCTTCTGATGCGAAAAAAACTGAAACTCCATCATCATCCATGGCATCTAATACATCCACATCTAAACAGGCAAAGGCACAAATGCTGAAAATCATCACTGATTCAATACAGAGAGATGTTGGGAATACATTTTACAGGATTATACAATATTTTTATGTATGTTTCATATATTAAACAAAGTAACAAATAAAACATTCTAGAAACATGTTTCTAATGCATTTCATAAAGTAAATCAAAATAACAAAGTTTAAGAATCTTACTTTTAAGTAGCGGATATTAAAACTCCTTCCTTCACTCTCCCTAACCCTTGTTCCTTTCTGTCGCAGAGTAATGACGAGAGAGTGAACTAGATTTTCAAACTACACAATCTTCAACAATTTCCTTTGATCACCTAGACTAAGGTGGGAAATTCTCAACACATAAGATGGACGAATATGGAGAAGAAGAGAGTGTATGTTGGGCGGCCAAATTAGGTCTTTTGTGTCTACTTTTATTTTCCCGGAGAATAAAGGCTCTTAGAAAAAACTTTCTTCTTCCTAAAAACCCTAGACTTAAGTACCTATTTATAACAACACTTTAGGGTTAATTTTATTTAATTAAATAATCAAAATAATAGCTTAAAATGCCATATATAGCCGAACACTATAGTGTTTGCCAAGCCTTGGGATTTTTACATTTTTAAATTCAAAGCATAAAAGCCTTTAAATTCAAATAGTATTATTTTCTATAATTATATAATAAAACAAAAAACTCTTATTAATTAAATAAATAAATATAATAATGTATAGATATATTAAAAATTGATTTCGTACGTTATATATGAAATCTATAAAGTTTTATTAAAACTTTATACATAATTATAATTATAATTATAATTATAATTATATTTAAACAATAATTAATTAATTAATTAATTATGAAATCATTTATTCAAATTAACTAATTATAATTTGAACCTTAATTTAATACTATTTATCAATTTAACACCAATTTATCATAATTAATAAATTTGCCTAAATTTCACTTTTCTTCTCTAAACCCCACATCCTAGTAAATTGTCCAAAATTGACAAAAAAAATATTTTGACAATCATAGTAGATAATTAAATAAATTTGTAGCATCTCGGAATTTTACTTAGCTAGATAGTAGTAGTAGTAGTAGTAGTAGTAGTAGTAGCAGTAGTAGTAGTAGCAGTAGTAGTAGAAGTAGTCAGCAGCAGCAGCAGTAGTAGTAATAGTAGTAGTTTGTAGTATTTTAGTTTTAGTGGATATTGGTTCAAGCCGGAATTTATTTGGAAACTCATAGAAATAGTTCTAGTTTTATAAACTTATCCTATAGTTTATAAATATTAATTTAAATATAAGGTTTGATTAATATAGCTGGTCCTAGAAATATTATTCATTATAACCTAAGGTTTATATAGAATAATTAAGAGCGTGACACTTGTCACAAGCATGTTTATTAAGGATTTTATATGAATAATTTAATAAATGATAAATCTAAAAGCTCTAGAACCTTCCAGCCGCTGTTAGGATTACGTTTTACTCAGTCAAAGTTGTTAGAACAAACTCGAAATATGCTGAAAGTGTGCAAAACGTGTTTAAAATATCAGCGTATGCCAATATTTCGCAGCTATAGGGGTCGATATGTCGCCTACGGAAAACACGTCGATTTCGCACGAACGAAACCACGGAAGCTCGGGGCATAGGTAGGGGCGATATATCGCCTAGGGTAGGTGATATATCGGCTCCTAGAGCCATTTTTTGGAAACTTTGTGGATTTAAATTAGAAACATCCCTCAACCACTTGAACTTGCTCTTGAACATTTTTGACCGAGTTCTAGGGATCTGTTGAACCGAAAATTCAAATATATTCAATTTATATTCATTTATTTATTCATATTTAAAAGGGGTTAGTTTCACTCCTTGAACTCTATAAATAGGACCTAGTACTCAATCATTTTATTCATCATTCAAGCATTCTTCAGAGGCTCCAAGCTGCTAAGTTTATTCTAGAGAGAAAACACTAGGGTTTGGGATTTAAAAGCTTTTCAATCTAAGCTTTATAAACACTTGGGAAGTAAGATGGAGTGTTATTTCGGTATTGAGGTGTAAATCGAAGTTCTCGTCTATCAAGGTATTCTTATCCTAAAATTCAGTTCATCATAGTTCTTTTATTTTCTTTCATTTTATTTCTGTTTCTAACTCATTAATATAGCTTTTGGTTAGGTGTTTAAGATTCTTGAAACTTAAGGTTTTTGGTAAGTTTCTCTCTTGATGGTTTAGATCTCTTTTTCGTCTCCATTTCTTTAGGAGTTTTCCAATCCCGTTCTTCTCTCCAATATCTCAATTTTTGTTAAGGAAAATAGATTAGATTATATGTGTTATGATATATTTATATGCTATGATATGTTATGTGCTATGTATATATGTATGAATATGTTTTGTAGTCACTTGGGCTTATAGTTGCTTAGGTAGCAAACCCCAAGATTTTTATCATTATCGTGGTTTAGAGTTATGATTTACCCTACCTCGATTAGTAGACTGAGGACCTAAATGGGTTATCATATACTATTTTGTGATCTAAGCTACCTCGATTAGTAGACTGAGGACCTAGATTGTTTTATCACATGCTACGGTAATGAGCTAATGGCCATTAATATTGTAGTCCTATATGATATACATTTTTACATCATATGTTTTATAATATAGTCTTGTGATTTATGATATATGTTTTTAGTATATTTTCCTTGTTGGGCATTAGGCTCATTCCTTTTATTTTATATGGTCCATGAAAATAAACTTGGAATGCGGGATGGATTCGTGGCAACTTGGCATGAGTATTGGGGATGGACTGACTGAATGGACTGCTGGAAGATCAAGGATGAAGTTATTTCCAGTATTTTAATTTATGTTCTTATGTATTTCCGCACTTAGTTTTTAAAAATTAATTAAATATTATGTTTATGTTTTTATATAAATAGCAATGAGATCCCATACCATATTTTGTATTTCGTACCGTATTTCAAATTTTTAATAAAGTTCTATTATTTCTTGAATTTATTCCAAAATAGTAGTTATGTTTAGTAGTTTTTAATAGTATGAGGTCTAGAATTAGTCGGGTCATTACAGTTGGTATCAGAGCCCACAGTTCATATGCATGAAGTTCACCTTGATACACACGTACAAGCTCCAGATTTACCCGCCAATGTAAGTGTTTATGTTATGAATAGTATGTTTATGTTAATAGCTAATGTTTTAATCATTATGTTTTCAATTAAGAATGAATGGAGCTTTGACCTATCATGATATCCGAGCCATTAAGGCATTGAAAAGGATTAGAGATCCAAGGAATACAATAGGAGTGCTAGAAAGAATCACTCAAAGATTGATCCTGTTTCACAAAGAGATAGTTCACCTTCAAATGAATAGGTAAATTATGATGAGAGCCACGGAACAATATGTCCTAGTAATTAGGATTTTTTCCTTCTGTAATTTCAACATTAGAAGAATTATGGGAGACTATAGATGATGAAGATGATTTACCGGTAACCATGAGATATTATTTCCTTATACTAAGGTTCACCTCTAAGTTTGAATTTCAATTCACTAATGAACAAAAGCATAATATCTTAATGAAAATTCCCTGAGGTAGTTTCAAGGCTCATAGTAATGATGATTATGAAGAAATAGATGATGATATGTTAGATGAAGGGTCAAATGTAGAGGATCCTGATTTTTAGATTTACCCTAGTTATTTTTAGTTTAGTTTATTAATTGCTTTATTTATTTATTTATTTGAATTTATGATTGTACTTAGTGAAAATATTTTTCCAAATGAATAAAGTTGTTATTTTTGAATGACATGTATGAGTTTAATTTTTTCTACAATCATAATTAATTTGGAATAAATAAATAATGACTGAATTCAGTGAGGGTGGATACAAATCAATGGACCAGGTTCTATATTGAGAGTTTAGGGGGCCATAGTAGTGGCAACGATTTTACTGATCCCAGCCCTCCCACAATATGGTTAACTTTGGAACAATGACGTGTTTCAAGCATGAGAATTAAGTCATATAGGATGATTAGAAACAGACATAGAAAATAATAAAGATGGTTGATTTTCTAAGTATAGAAACACACCTTAATTATAATGAATGGCTTACATAATTTTTCATAAGAAATCATAACTGATAAGTCCGAGTTATGTTTGCTTAGACTAAATTTTGCCTTAGAGCCTATTAGGGTGAGTTCTAACATGTTTTTCTCGACTGTTAGAACTTTGCTGAAGATGTCGCTACGAAGGTCTGCACGCATGAATGCCAGTGCCCCCAGCACCACCAACGAGACTAACGAAGCTCCTCTAGTCCGAAGAAGGGGAACGTGTGTTACCAATGCTGCTGCCAACAAAAATGCACCACCTCTTGTGGACAACACCACTAAGATTGTCCAACTACGTCAACAAGTGGAAGAATTGTTGTAGCAACAATGGCAACAGACTCAGCCGCAGCCTCACACTCAGCCCGAGCCTCAGCCGCAGCCTTAGCCAGTGGCTCAAGCACCCCAATAAGTAGGATATTAGTATGGGGGATGGCTGGTGGAAAACTATGTGCCTTATCCAGCTCATTACATAGAGCCAATCTATGAGTGTTTCTGTAAGCAGCACACTCCAAACTTTGAAGGGATAACAAACCCCTTTGAGGTGGAAGAATGGCTCAGGAATGTAGATCCGATCCTAGCACACATGAACCTTGGCAACGTAGATCACAAATCCTATGTTTCATCTCTTCTGAAAAAAGGATGCAAGAATATGGTAGGATTTAGTACAGCAAACTCATGACGTTGCCACCATGGCTTGGACTAGATTTGTGGAACTGTTTCATAAAAAGTATTACAACTCGGCTGTCACCACTATGAGGGTAGAAGAGTTTGCCAGTCTGAAGCAGAGCAATTTGACAGTAGTCGAGTCTGCTCGACAATTCAATCAACTAGCCAAATTCATGCCAGAGTTGATCCCCACCGATTTCTTGAGGGTTACCAAGTTCACCAGGGGAATCAAACCCATGATTGAACTCGGAGTCAAGCTAGCAAACACTGGAACCACTTCTTATGCCGATGCCCTAGAAACGACTATAGAGGTGGAAAGACTCTAAGAAAATGTTAGTAAGGAGGAGGCCAACAAGTCTGAACCCAAGCAGCAGAATTAGACTCAGAATGGTCGAAACCACAACAACAATCACCAGCACAACAATAATGGCCAAAAAAGAAAGCATCTTGATAGTAAGCAAGTTGATGGTGATAAAAGAGAACGGAATAGCAATGGAAGTAATAGGTCAGGTTATGTAGAATACTCGTAGTGCTCCAAGTGCCAAAAAAGACATCATGGGGAGTGTCGTGCAAACACCAAAGGTTGTTACAACTATGGCCAGGAAGGTCATCAGAAGAAGGAATTTTCACAACTCAAATAAGAAGAAAAGAGGGACAACAAGATGGTTCCAGCCAGAGTCTTTTCCTTAACCCAGGGAGAAGCCGAAGCTAGTAACAAAGTGGTCACAGGTTAGATTCCTATCCTCTATAGTATATGTTCAGTATTGTTTGATTCAGAAGCAACACACTCGTATATCTCGTTAGGAATGATAGAAAAATTAGACAAACCTTGTGAAAGATTTAGAACTAGGTTTATGATAGAATTGCCTTCAGGCAAAGTACTCTTATCATCATGAATAGTACAAGGAGTATCGATCAAAATCGAGGGTATAGAACTAGCAGGAGACTTGATAGAGTTAGAGATCAAGGACTTTGACATAATACTGGGCATGGATTGGCTAGCAAGGCATGGCGCAACCATTGATTGTAGACGTAAACAAGTAACGTTCGAAACTCCTAACGGTCAGAAACTATGTTTTATGGGAAAGCTTTCAGGACTACAGACACCGCTTATCTATTATCTCAAAGCTCAGAGGATGATAGAGAAAGGATATCACGCATTCTTAGCAAGCGTCATGAATGTGGCAAAAGAAACACCACTAAAGGTTGGAGACGTCCGCATTATAAAGAAATTTCTAGAGATATTTCTTGACGAATTGCTAGGGTTACCACCTACTCAGGAAATTGACTTCACAATTGAACTAGTACTGGGAACCGAGCCTATCTCAAGGGCACCATACCGGATGGCACCTACGGAACTCAAGGAGTTGAAAACGCAGTTACAAGAACTCTTAGCCTTGGGTTTCATCAGACCAAGCCATTCACCATGGGGAGCACCGATTTTATTTGTAAAGAAGAAGGATGGAAGCATGTGGATGTGTATCAATTACTGCGAGCTGAACAAGGTGAAAATTAAGAATAAGTACCTACTAGCCTGAATTGATGACTTATTCGATCAACTCCAAGGAGAAACTGTGTTTTCAAAGATTGATCTACGGTCCGGTTATCACCAGCTCAAGGTACGGGAAGAGAATATACCAAAGACAGGTTTTAAAACTCGATATGGACATTACGAGTTCCTAGTTATGTCTTTTGGCCTTACCAACGCTCCAGCCGCATTTATGGATTTAATGAATCGGGTCTTCAAGGATTACTTGGACAAATTCGTTATACTGTTCATTGATGATATTTTGGTGTACTCCAAGGACGAAGTCGAGCACGAGGAATATATAGATTGACTATATTGTGACTGAAGGAGCATCAACTTTATGCCAAGTTCAAGAGGTGTGAATTTTATCTTTCGCAAGTAGCGTTCCTCGGCCATATAGTATCCAAAGACGGAGTCGTAGTAGACCCAACTAAGACAGAGGTTGTGAAGGATTGGCCAAGACCTAAGAATTCGTCAGAAGTTAGAAGTTTGCTCGGGCTAGCAGGCTATTATCAGATATTTGTAGAAGGCTTTTCTAAGATAGCCACTCCGCTTTCTAACCTGACCCGGAAACAACAAATGTTTAACTGGATGAATAGATGTCAAGAGAGCTTCCAGTTGCTCAAGGATAAGTTATGCTCAGCACCAGTACTTTGTGTACTGACACCCAGCGACAAGTTTGTAGTATACTGTGATGCGTCAAAGCAAGGTTTGGGTTGTGTGCTAATGAAAAATGAAAAAGTGATAGCCTATGCCTCAAGGCAGCTGAAGGGATATGAGCAACGCTATCCAACACATGATATGGAGTTGGCAGTGGTGGTCTTCGCATTGAAAATCTGGCGCCACTATCTTTATGGAGAACGGTGTAAGATTTATATGGACCACAAGAGCTTAGAGTATTTCTTCACACAGAAAGGATCAACATGAGGCATCACAGGTGGTTAGAACTAGTAAAGGATTATGATTTCGAAATCCTATACCACCCAAGGAAAGCGAACGTAGTTGCAGATGTGCTAAGCCGAAAGAGCTACAGAAATCTAGCAGCATTATCCGAAATAGAAAAGCGGCTTCAGCAAGAGCTAATTAATGCCAGAATAGAAGTAGTCATTGGTCAACTGGCTAACTTGTCCATCCAGTCAAGTCTATTAGAAGATATACGAATCAGGAAAGGGCATGATGACACAATAGTATCACATATAGATGCATTCAAATAAGGCAAGACTACGGATTTCTCTATATCAGGACAGGGGTTCTTAAGATATAAAGGATGGTTGTGCGTGCCGAATGATTATAGAATGAAGATGAAGATTTTTGAAGAGGCACACACTACCCCATACTCAGTTCACCCGGGGTTGACCAAGATGTCTCACGACCTTAAGGCACTATACTGGTGACCGGGAATGAAGAAAGATGTAGCAGAATATGTCTCCAAATGACTAGTATGCCAATAAGTAAAATCGGAACATCAGAGACCTGCAGGCTTATTGCAACTGCTTAGTATACCAGAGTGGAAGTGCGACGATATAGCCATGGACTTCATGGCAGGATTGCTACGAACAAATAAGCAGCACAACTTGACTTGGGTTGTGGTAGATAGACTCACCAAGTCAGCTCACTTCCTGCCTGTCAAGACTACGTACACTGTTGACCAATACGCAGACATCTATGTTCGAGAAATAGTACAACGGCAGGGAATCCCTAAGACCATAGTATCAAATAGAGGATCGGTGTTTACATCGAGATTTTGGGGAAGCTTGCTGCAAGCCATGGGTACCAAGCTAAGTCTTAGCACAACATTTCATCCTCAGACCGATGGTCAGTCCGAGTGTACCATACATATTTTAGAAGATATGTTATGCGCTTGTGTACTAGACTTCGGAGGATCATGGAGTAAGTATTTTCCACTTATATAACTCTCCTTCAATAATAGCCACCAGGCAACAATTGGTATGGCACCCTATGAGTAAATTTATAGAAGGTAGTATCGATCGTCGTTACATTGGGACGAGTTAGGAGAAAGACAACTTCTTGGACCCGAAGTTGTTAGAGAGGCTCAGGATGCAGTGGTGCTGATTAGAAAGCGTATGCTCGCTACTCAAAGTCGATAGAAAAGTTATGCGGATGCCAAGCGACAAGATGTGGCATTCAAAGTCAGAGATTAAGTCTTCTTAAAGATATCTCCTATGAAAGGAGTGAAACAGTTTGGGAAGAAAGGCAAACTTGTTCCCCGATTTATAGGTCTTTTTGAGATATTGGACAAGGTGGGATAGCCACAATGTGTTTCACATCTCAATGCTGCGTAGATTAGCCCTACCGCCAGCTCTAGCAGATAGCCACAATGTGTTTCACATCTCAATGTTGCTTAGATATGTGTCAGACCCATCTCACATCCTCAAGTACAATACAATAGCACTCAGAAAGACTTGAGCTATGAGGAACAACTGGTTAGCATCCTAGAGAAGGGGATGAAAGAATTATGGTCTAAGAGTATTCTGATAATCAAGGTCCTATGAAATAATAGTTCAGAACGGGAGGCAACGTGGGAGTTGAAGGAAGACATCCTAGCATGGTATCCGAAATTGTTTGGTAAGTAAATTTCGAGGACGAAATTCTTTTAAGTAGGGGAGAATTGAAGAGTCTTAGAATTTTAATTAGTTAGATAGTAGTAGTAGTAGTAGTAGAAGTAGTAGTAGTAGTAGTAGTAGTAGTAGTAGTAGTTTGTAGTATTTTAGTTTATTTGTTCAAGCCGGGATTTATTTGGAAACTCATAGAAATAGTTATGGATTTTTTAAGTTTAACCTATAGTTTAGAAATATTAATTATAACATAAGGTTTGATTAATATAGCTGGACCTAGAAATATTATTTATTATAACCTAAGGTTTAGATAGAATAATTAAGAGTGTGACACTTGTCACAAGCATGTTTATTAAGGATTTAAGGATTTTAGATGAATAATTTAATAAAGGATAAATCTAGAAGCTCTAGAACCTTCCAGCAGCTGTCGGGATTACGTTTTACTCAGTCAAAGTTGTTTTAACAAACTCCAAATATGTTGAAAGTGTGCAAAAACCTTTTTAAAATATCAGCGTATGCCGATATATCGCAGCTATAGGGGTCGATATGTCGCCTGCAGAAAATACATTGATTTTGCACGAATGATGGGCGATAGGTAGGGGCAATATATCGGGATGGGCGATACATTGCCTAGGGTAGGCGATATATCGGCTCCTGGAGCCATTTTTTTTAAACTTTGTTGATTTAAATTTGAAATAGCCCTTAACCACTTGGACTTGCTCTTGAACGTTTTTGACCAAGTTTTGGGCATCTGTTGAATCGAAAATTCAAATATATTCAATTTATATTCATTTATTTATTCATATTTAAAATGGGTTAGTTTCACTCCTTGAACTCTATAAATAGGACCTAGTACTCAGTCATTTCATTCATCATTCAAGCATTCTTCAGAGGCTCCAAGCTGCTAAGTTTATTCTAGAGAGAAAACATTGGGGTTTGGGATTTAAAAGCTTTTCAATCTAAGCTTTATAAACACTTAGGAAGTAAGATATAGTATTATTTCGGTATTGAGGTGTAGATCGAAGTTCTAGTCTATCAAGATATTCTTATCCTTAGATTTAGTTCATCATAGTTCTTTCATTTTCTTTCAAATTCTAACTCATTATTATGGCTTTTGGTTAGGTGTTTAAGATTCTAGAAACTTAAGGCTTTCGGTAAGTTTCTATCTTGACAGTTTAGATCTTTTTTTCTTCTCCATTTCTTTAGAAACTCATTATTCTTATTGTGATTTTAGGAGTTTTCCAATCCCGTTCTTGTCTCCAATGTCCCGGATTTTTGTAAGAAAAATAGGATAGATTATATGTGTTATGGTATGTCTATATGCTATGATATGTTGTGTGCTATGTATACATGTATGACTATGTTTTGTAGTCACTTCGGGCTTATAGTTGCTTAGATAGCAATCCCCAAGATTTTTCTCATTATCGTGGTTTAGAGTTATGATTTAACCTACCTCGATTAGTAGACTGAGGACCTAGATTGTTTTATCACATGCTACGGTAATGAGTTAATGGCCATTAATATTGTAGTCCTATATGATATACGTTTTTACGTCATATGTTTTATAGTATATGTTTTATGATAAAATCTTATGATTTATGATATATGTTTTTAATATATTTTCCTTGCTGGACATTAGGCTCATTCCATTTATTTTAGATGGTGCAGTAAAATAAACTTGGAAGGTGAGATGGATTCGTGGGAGCTTGGCATGTGTATTGGGGATGGACTGGTTGAATGGACTGCTGGAAGATCGAGGATAAAGTTATTTAAAGTCTTTTAATTTATGTTCTTATATATTTCCACACTTAGTTTTTAAACAATTAATTAAAGATTATGTTTATGTTTATGTTTTAATATAAATAACAATGGGATCTCATACCATATTTTGTATTTCGTACCTTATTTTGAATTTTTAATAAAGTTCTATTATTTCTTGAATGTATTCCAAAATATTAGTTATGTTTAGTAGTTTTCAATGGTTCGAGGTCTAGAATTAGTTGGATCATTACACAATTAATCGAGACTATCTAGATGATGTAATCAAAGGTATTATGGGGACCATGGACCCATGAATTCAAGCTCCAATAAGTTACCATAAAATTATTATCGAATAATTTAACTACCTTATTAATTCCTCATGAGTCCCCTAAAGATTCAGAATTGCACTCTTGAACTCATAGAATGCTTTACAATTAAAGTAAATACATAATCCATTGTAAGAATCATAATTTGTCATTTAATCCACTATAGATGATCTACAACTGAGTCAGGTGCAAATTACTATTTTATCCCTCATTGTATTTTATCCTTAAATACCACTAAGTTCTTTATAAATGATATTTCAATGAACTTTAATCAAAGAAATGAGTACTCGATCATTTAACGCGTTGAACCAAGCTGTAAGGTGATTATCATTTTACTTCTTACTATAGAAGCTATAGATGTTCATATCTATGATTGACACTCCCACTCAATTATATTATCGAGTCCCCAAGATGTAAGTATGGGCTAGTCCGTAGGGAAAGCTGGTAACAAACAAATCAAATGACTTGAATAATACAATTAGTTAGAATACTTAGAACTCAGAATTGAGATTGAATTGACTTATGGTCAACTTTATTATATTATATATTAGATAATAACGATACATTTACTTATCTATTTAAAGTCAATATCAATCCAGTCTGATGTAACATATACATCCAATCTTATATACTTTGTTAATGTTCTAGAAAGAACATAACACTACAATGTGTAAGTAGATCATATGGTAGATTGGCAAGTTAGTGTAAATCCTGTGCACTGACTAATCTTAGGACTATCTTATTTTGAACATATAATCATACTTATATTCCACTGTGATTACGCCACAAATTATTTCTATTCTTTTATTAATAATCACATGAGATTACAAAGATATTGAGTTTCAATTAGGGCATAAAATTCTAACAAACTTCCACTTGCACTAATTGAAAATAATGTCTTAAATCTACTAATCTCATTTCCTTGATATGCTTATCAAATGTAGCTTCTGACAGTGTCTTCATAAACGGATCCGCAAGATTGTCACATCTCCACTGGCCACATATTCTCAAATTATGTGATACTTCTTTTCTATATACTTACTCATCTTGTGACTTCGAGGTTCTTTCAAGTTGGCTATCGCTCCTGTGTTGTCACAAAACAACATGAGCAGTTTATCCTTATTTTGAATAACACCAAGGTCTGAATAAAACTTCTTTAGCTAGACTATTTCCTTAGCCACCTCAGATGTAGCTATGTACTCAACCTCCATGATGGAATCCTCGGCCATTGCAGTTGAGCAACTGCAAATGTACACGCCGCCCCCAAAGCTCTCCAACTCATGGCTGGTCCAGCTTCCCCTTTCCCTTACCTGCACCACATAGCACCCGTGAGCCAAGGCTCAACAAGAAAACATAAATCAATAGATTCAAATAAGCAACAGAATATAAATAACAAGCGTAGAAGTAACAACCCTACTCGAACAAACACATAGTCCAATTTAAACATCCAATGAGTTAGACAAGTGCAGACCGCACTTCTAATTATTTAGGTGGCATTTGGGCCAGACAAGTGCATATTGGACTCCCAGGTTGCCCTAGCCAAAACGACATGCATTCTGCACGCTTATTGCCGACCTCGACTCTCTTAGGCTGAGCTATCAGATCAATTATAATCAACATACAATTTTCCTAACACACAATCAATTACAGCATATACCAGCATGCCTAATCAAGTAATCGTAGGCATAATCATAGTCATATTCATTAATAGGGGCCTGAGCCCTAATCACAACCAGAGTGCAGTTTTCTTACCTCGAGTCTCTAGTAAGTAGCATATGGTGATCCCGAGCACGATCCTTACTCCCGATCCCTAAAGGTATAACCTAAACACAACACAATAATGGATAGCCATCAAGCACTAGACTATTTAAAAGCTTCAAGGTTAATTCCTAGCCTCCAAGATCTCAAATTCTACTAAATCGGGTAGTAGAACCCTTCCCGAGGCTTTAGGTTTGAGTTCCCGAGCTTAAAAATCCCATTTGGCCAAAATCCTCAATTTGAGCCCTAGCCCCTTCACAAGTGTCGCTGCTCTCTACAAGAGAGAAAATTCTCTTATTTCCCTATACACGCGCTGCTGCACAGCCCACCCAACGTCGTGGCGCTAAGGCGGTTCAGAGAACCACCCCTAGCCCCTGAGTTCATGCGGGACGCGACGCACCCCGTGAACCTAGAAAAGTTAGTAATTTCATAAATTGCACTCTCTACAAAATCCCCTCCAAACTCAATTTCCACCCCAAATTAACCACCCAAACTATTCTAGCAACTCAGAAGACAATAAACAATAGCTTAAAACCTCTAAAACACACTCCATCACCAAGAAACAAAAATTCCTCAAGGATACCAAAGAACAAAACTTAAGAAAGTGTAAAGTTAAACTTACCTGTTAGAATTGTGAATCCCAGCTATGATCCGAGGCTTGACAACTTCTACTTCTCCTTAAGAAAGCTCTGATTCCCAAAAGCCCCCTTCTAGACTCAAGAATTATCAAGAACTTCCAAGTTCTCTCTTGGAACCAAAACACAAGGGAGAGGGAGAGAAAGAGAGAGAGGTTACGTGAATGCTCCCAAGGCCTCAACTCTTGGCTAACTTGGCTTAGCCCAAGGGTCAAAATGGCCACCCTACCCATAGCTACACAATTGATCTTTATCCAACCGAAGGGTATTTTAGTCTTTTTCACTGAAATTCTCGCTAATGCTCAAATAACACTATAAATTCCCAATCAACCCCAACATACCCAAGTAATCATCAAATGAATTCCCATTCCCCAGTAAACCCCGACAATGCACTAAATTAACGAAATACCCGTAGGCTCACCCCGAGCCAGGTATTTGACCCCGTTATGACTTTTTTGCTAACTCACTCACTAGGATTGCCGCGTGCTAAATATCGTAAATATATCCACATAACAATGTGGTTTCAATCACATAACACATAATTACAATTATACCTTCAACGAGTCAAAATTACAAAAATGTCTTTATGAACAAAAACAGGCCCACATGCATATTTAATACACATAAACATGAATAAGTATTCATATGACATTATAATTCATATATGCCACATAATCACACATATATTCAAATAATTTTACATAATTCTCATATAAACCCAATTATGCCCTCCTGACACCCTAATCAAGGCACTAAGCCTTACTAGCAAATTTGGGACGTTACAATATCACAGCTCCACCCCCAAGAGTAAATACCATTCCAAAAGCAGACTTCCTGTCATCGGCATCAGTCTGAAAATCTAAAATTGTCTAGCCTACATGGTGCAGAACACCACTCGTGTAGACTAACATATAATCCCTAGTTCGTCTTAAATACTTCAGGATATGCTAAACTGCTATCCAATGTTCTGGTCCTCAGTTTGACTGATATATGCTCACTACTCCCACTACATAGTACATATATGTTCTAGTGCACAACATAGCATACATCAAACTTCCAACTATAGATGCATAAGGAACTTTTCTCGTTGCATTTCCTCTTTAGGAGTCTGGGGAGGCTTCTTCTTTGAAAGATAAATTCCATTGCGGAATGGTAGACATCTTTTCTTGGAATTTTCCATTGAGAAACATTTAAGCACTTTATCAATGTAAGTTGCTTGAGATAGAGCTAAGAGTTTGTTCTTTCTATCCCTAATGATCTGGATACCTAGAACATAACTCGCTTCACCCAAATCCTTCATCTGGTATTGAGTGCTTAGCCAATTCTTTACATCTAATAATTTCTTAACATTGTTTCCAATGAGTAAGATATCATCTACATAAAGAACTATAAATACCACTATTTGATTTGCCCTTAGTTGGTAAACACAAGGCTCATCAATATTTTGTTCAAAGCCATAGGTTTTGATTTGTAAAACACCCTAATCTAATACTTTGTATAACATTTGCATACTCATGAATTTATAAGAGAAAAGACACTTATTATAAAATCCCAATGGGGCCTTGCTAAAACATGCAAGTTGGGCCCAATAGTTTTAAAAAGAAAAAAATAACAATTTCCATGCAACATTTAAAAAAAAATACTAAAGTTCAAGTCCCACTGATGAGTTCTAAAAATTTAAATAAACATAACATTATTTTTAGAAAATGGCGTTTAAACTGATCGTTTCTCGTCCATAGGATGCCCTCACGCCATACACAACCTGACGATAGAACTCCCGACATCACCACGCGTGCCAAAGAGAAATCATATTTGCTACTTGGAAGGAAAAGTAAGGGGTGAGCTAAAAGCCCAGTAAGGAAGTACAAATAACACACCAGTAAAACACGACAAAACATATTCATACTCATACATTGGCATACATCATAGCATCATTATCATAACTATCATCATCATAAACATAAACATAATAATCATATCATAAGCATCATATACATGGTCATCATCATCATAACATTATAACATAAACATCTTAAACATAGTCATCATAAACATAACATCATGTCTTTGTGAACATGGCCCGCTAACTTGTCCATGTCACCTCTTGAGGTAAACAGGATCTCTAGTCCTTGAATAACCTCGGCGCGTCCGCCCTATGAGTTACGTCTTCATATCCTTAATAACTCGGGTTACGTCTTCACATCCGTAGTAACCCCTTATTGTTGTGTCGCGTTCATCACGCTATCAACCATTACACATCATACAACATTCAATGACATACAATCCAATCATATCAACACAAATTAGCAATTCACAATTCATCTCGCAAAAGTATCATCATACATAACATTATTATTCATACAAGCCAACCTTACCATTCACAGCATAAACAACTAAAATTTATATCTAACTTCCTTACCTCGGGTCCAAGCAAAGCACAACTGACAAACTTCACAACGAGCCTATACCATAATCAAATAACATCATTTAGCATCACATAAGACTCTTATGTGCCCAACTCATATATCTCATGTGTGCATGGGCCATGCACACATGGTGAAAACTACTCATAATTCTCAAAAAAAGCACAATTACACATAAAATCACCAAAAGAATAATGCAAATTATACATATGTTACATGCATGGTTTTTAAATAAAAATCATATGATTAAATATTAGACACATTTTTTAACGTAAAAGTGAAATTGCATGCGACATGCATATGTGGGAACGTTGTTAAAAAGCGGCGTTAAAAATGATAATTCCTACGCGCTTATTTCTATCGTTTTAAAAATAATGAATTAGTAACATGCTTTGATTACCATTATTTATTTATTTTTAAATCACCAAGTTGATTAAACCTCTAAAATATTATTTTTATTTCATGAAATAATTTATTTAACCATTTAAAAATATAATAATTCCATTATTTACTTTTAAATTACATAAAACAATAAAGGCTACAAAAATTATGTAAAATACTTATAATTTAACACGTTTCATTAGAAAATAACATTATAATCCAATTATCAAAATTACAAACTTGATGTGAGAAAAATATAATTTTTAGGTATTTTGTATTATTTTCGGACTTAATTTTTAAGTAGAATAAATTCATAAGTGATAATCCAATAATTATTTTTGAAATATTTTAACAAAACTTTCAGCCACTATTTAATTTATTTAAAAATCAAAAGTAAATTAAATTCAACATTTTTCTTGATTAAAATAAAGAAATATCATACCTATTAAAATGTACTCTCATGGTTATATTAAAAAAAATAATTTTTAATATTTTCATAGTTTAGGGTATTAATTTATTTCAACATACACACCAAATTCCTTTTATTTAAAAATACAACTTCACATTTTTACTAAAATTCCAGCAATCAAATATATCCTCAAAATCACCATTTTTATTTTTAAAAACTCATATTTTCTCAAAAATATAAAAATAATCTGTAGGTAATTATTTGAGCAAAATATCATTTCAAGGCATCTTAAAATTTTCCATTTAATTTCTTAAAACATCATAGCACTTGCAAAATTTATTTAAGCATTCAAAAATATTATTCTCATCATATTGACACCATTTATACACAAAATCAGCAAGTACTTAAAATCATAAAATTCATCAATTTCATCATGCTTTACAAAATTCACATATTCATCATGCATGTTTAATTAACATAATTAAACACAAACCCTAGAATGCTTCTATCATTCAAATGATCTAAAAGAATACACAACTACCATAAAATCTTACAAACATCCTATCATGTTTCTAATGAGTATATACGTGCCATCAAATAAAATAAGAATGAAAAACATGCATCAATAACCTAAAATACCAATATCCATATATGTCTTCACATGAAACCTAGCATGTTTCTATTTTTCAAATAACATAACCAAAATCATAGAATCATCAAAAGAAACATAAGCAAAGCTTCACATGTATTATCTACATATGCTTTGGGCGAGATCTATATGAGATTCATGCTCTTGAATCCAAAAATATATAACCACCTAACATGTTTCTCATCAAGCCATCATAACAATAATGCAACACATTCATCAAGGCCAAAAATAAACAAAACATTAGCTTTCTTTCAAAACATGATTTTTGAAAACATCCATCAATATCAAAGCAACACAAACATAATATCCTACCCAAAACACCAATCCACATTCAGCCATGATCTCTCCAAAATAACAATAACCATAGATTGAGGGAGGAAATCCAATACCTCTCTTGATAGAAATCAAGAACCCAAACTAGAACCACCACCTTGCTCAAACCCTAGGGGTTTTTCAAAAATCCATATGGAGAAGAAGAAGAGCACCAACAACACAAACAACTCTAATCAAAATACTATAATTAAAAGAAAGAAAAATCATAAAACATAAACAAGAGGCATACCCTAGGATTGATCCCTTCTTCTTCTTCTTCTTTCTCTCCTTCTCTCTCTAGAACTCACCTCTCTCTCTCTCTCTCTCCTTCTCTCTAGGCCGACGGCACCACCATGCAATATGGCCTCTTCTTTCTTTTCCTTCCCTCTTTATTCCAATCTACCCATAATAGCCTAAGGAAAAATAATTGGTAAGTTTCCCTTTCTTGATTATTTTTCCTTTATTCTAATTTATTTAATTGGAAAAATAAATGGAAAATTAAATCCTCCAATTCACACCTATGTCATCCACTCCTCTTGTTTCCCTTTCTTAATTTTTTTTCTAATTAATTTAATAAATAAATCTAATAAAAAGAAAACTACAAAGTGCGTAGAAAATTCTACACATGTGCACCATGCAACCATGCACATGCACACACTCAATAACTAGGGTGCATCACTACCTACCATGCACCTTAGTGCATTCAACCAAAACTCAATAATTCACATTTTAAAAATAAATAATTAACAATTAAATTCACAAAATTCTACCAAACAATTCTAACAATTAATTTAAACAAATAAATAAAATAATTCACAACACTTAACAATTTAATTAAACAAAGCACAAAATTTAATAACTGAAAAAACAAATTTTGGTGCGCTACATGATTATCTCATCAAACCTAAGATTCCAGGAACGAGAAGCTTGCTTAAGTCCATAAATGGACCTATTCAACTTACAAACTTTTCCTTCTTGTCCATCTACTATAAATCCTCTTGGTTGATCCATATAAATGACTTCTTCAAGATTTTTGTTAAGAAAAGTTATCTTGACGTCTATTTGCAAGATCTCATAGTCAAGAGTGACTGCTATGGATAGGAGGATGCGAATGGACTTGAGCATGGCTACCGGACTAAAAGTTTCCTCATAGTCCACGCCTTCTCTTTGGGTATAACCCTTTGCCACTAATCGAGCTTTATAAGTTTTGATCTTTCCATCAACACTTTCTTTCTTCTTATAGATCCACTTGCACCCAATGGCCCTAAAGTCACTAGGTGCTTCCACAAGATCCCAGACGGAATTTGAGTACATGGACTCCATTATTTCCTATTTCATGGCTTCAAGCCATAGCTCCTTTTCAGGGCTATCCATTGCCTGTTTGGAAGACAATGAATCATTGTCACCAGTGTCACCAACAACCATATTGGTTTCACCATCTAAACCATAGCGAATTGGGTTCCTAGAAACCCTCCTACTACAACGAGGTTCTGTGACTATTTTCTCAAGAACAGTCACTACAAGAAATTCGGCATTTACCTACCAATTTTTTACCTACATATATTTATTGGTAGCTAAAAAATTCTTTTACCTACGATTATATTTTCGTAGCGACTATTGGTAAGGGATTCATTAAGAAAACGTGCGGGGCTATAAAATTTATTATTACCTACCATTAGTATTGGTAGGTATTAGATTTACCTAAGATTATTTTTGGAGGGAAATGTTTTAACGATTCCCGCTTAGTTTTCCCTCCCATTTTTACATAATTAAAAAAAAAAAAAGGCGATGTGGCTACAAAAAAAAATTGATGTGGCTGCTGACATGTGATGAACATGGTGACTTGTCACTTGACAAATACATGTGGGCGTATCACTACATGACACGTGGCACTAATAATATATTTTAAAAAATAAATTATTAAATTATATAAATTAAAATTTAATTAATATTATTTTTAATTTAATATATTTTTTATATAAACCTTAAATCTATCTAACCCTAACATTTATCTAACTCTCACTCTCTCATCTAGCGCCTCCCTCACTCACGATCTTCTTCTCCATTTTTGACTTCCTTTCACCAGATCTCTCATCTGCCGCCTCCCTTACTCACGACCTCTTCTCCATTTTCGGACTCCCTCTCAACATCTCTCTCCCATTTTCGGACCACTCTCTGTGGTCAACTGGAAATTTCAGACCTCTGTCCATGGTCATCGATGCTTGCTTTGAGCCACTGCCATTTTTCTTCAAATCTCCGAGCCGCCACACTCATCCTTCGAACTCCTGAGCCACCACCATCGTTGTTCACTTCTCTGAGCCGCTGCCATTGTTGTTGAGTTATCTGAGCTGCCTCCATCGTTGTTAAGTTCTCTAAGCCGGCTCCATCTTTGTTGGTCAGTTCTCTTTGGGTAGTTTTTCATTTTCAAATTTGTGTAATTCCTTTGTAATTACTGTTGGTAATTTCTCTGATTTTTTGTTTAAGGTTTGATTTTGGTTTCTTTAGATGTTTTGATTATTTCGAATTGGGTGGATTGTCCTGGCTTTGAGATTTTTCTGGTGGCTGTAAAATTTTTGGAAGTTTGGTTGTTGGTGGCTTTGAGTTTCGGACAAATTGGCTTGGTGGCTTTGAGGTATAAATCTATGCTTTTTTTTATTAAATCCCCACTGATCTGAAAGATTAATGATGATTCATTTTCCTGAGGCTTTGTGAATGTTATGCTTTGAGAAAATTCTGTTTTGATGATTACTGCGTTTCGGGTGTGTTTCGGGTCTGAGTTGTTTCACTGTTACTTAGTTGTGATTTTGTTTAGAGTTTTTTAGTTATGTGTCATTTTTGTAATCTGGTTTATGTTTTCATTGTTATGCTTTGAGAAAATTATGTTTTGATGATTACTGTGTTTCATGTCTGAGTTGTTTCACTGTTATTTAGTCATGATTTTGTTTAGAGCTTTTCAGTTATATGTCATTGTTGTAATCTGGTTTATCTTTTCATTGTTATATTCTGGTTCATTTTTTTAATTGTCCTTAGCCTTTGAACTGTTATTTGTGTTGGGGTTTTGTTTATGCTCAGAGAGTTATGAACTATCACTTGCAACACTTATTTGTTTTACAAAAATGCTTTTTACCTTACTTTGGGTATATAAATCTGGGTTTTTGTTTCTGAATAAAATTTTGAACATTTACTTATACTTGTATAAATTTTGTATCTTAGTCTATTTAGTAAGTAGTTTTTTAGGTACTTAGTTATTCATTTCACTAGTTTTTCCATTCTTATAAAAAAAATGGGAATTAAATCGGAAATATATCTGCCTTGTTTGCTATGTTCAAAATCTGCATCTTTTTTTTGGATATGTCTTGATTTATATATTTTTTATTTGTCTTGTTTTAATTTTTTTTTTGGCCAATGATCTTTAAAAATGATTATGATTGTTATGTTTGGTGATTATGTGGCTTCTTGTGCCCATATATATATGTTGGTATACCAAGTCATATAAATGCCCTTAATAATTCATATTATATAAATTTCTGAAATCTTTGTGATGATCAAAGTGGGGATATTTTATTTGTATTAACTTACTATAATGATGTAATATTGTATTAAGTTTTGAATAATGAGGAGTATAAATATTCAGATTGTACAAAAGTTTGTATATTATCATAAGTTTATTATTGAATATTTAGTAAGTTTATCTTTAATTGTCTCATGTTCCTCAAGTTTATCTTATCAATGAATATTGTTTGGCAACATATAAAAAATATTTTGGTAAAAAATTAGTTGGAAAGATAAAAAAGTTTAATTATGAAATTTTTTTCCAACAAGTGATAAACTTAATGTACTCATATTTTTTTCTATTAAAAAAAATCTTCATGAAGTAATCAAATAAAGCATTAATATTTTTTATTTTTTTATTTTTTCTCAATGATCAACTCATTTGATTTTAAAATGTAACTTCAAAATGGTAATTTTTTTAAAATGTTATTGAAATTAATAATTTATGACCCAAAAATATTTTTTTTAATTTCTAAAAGCATTCATCTTTAAAAATTCCAAATAAAATAAAGTGCTTTTATTAATAAATTTAATTAAAAAAAATAGTGTGCATAAGGGTAAATTTTAAATAAAGAGATTTTATTAATAAAATTTAGAAATTGTTTCCCATTTAGTAGTAAAATTTTATAATTTGTTTTAGGAAATGTAAATCATAAAGTAATTTAAAAAATTGATTTTATGATAAAATTTGAATCAATAAAATAAAGAAACTTTATGGTAAAATTTAAATAAAATGATTTAATTTTATGATAAAAATTAAATTAATAAGATTAAGAAAATCGCATTTGGTAATAGAATTTTATAATTTATTTCATAAAATGCAAATTATAAATTTGTATCAACTACATAATATGTTTCATAAAATTCAAACTTGTTAATTTTTTTTTTTAGTTATTGTTATTAGGAGGGTGTCAAAATACCAGCAGAGTTAGATTTGTTATGGATCGAAGTTGGATAAGTTATCACCAGAATATGCTGCTGGTATAAACCAATTTATAAGTGTTGCAAGTGAGTCTATTAACTCTAATGGGATGGTGTTATGCCCGTGCTGGCGATGCATGAATAAAAAATCACAATCTATGAATGTGATCAAGTTGCACTTGCTCACTCATGGTTTTCTTAGTACTTATACTAGATGGTACCACCATGGTGAGGAAATAGAAGGCGTACAAGATGAAGTGCTAGTTGATGTTGAGGATGGTGAACCAGCTGATGATTTGGCTGCATGCTTACATGATGATTTTGGTTGTCCATATTTTGATATCGGTCCAACTAGTGATTTCATTGACAATGAATTCCCTCAAAATTCAAGTGACAAGTATGATGCCTTGTTAAATTCAGTTCATAATCCTTTGTATGAGAATTTTACAAACTTTTCTGTCTTAAGTGCAGTCGTAAAGTTAATGAATTTGATGGTGATTAACAAATGGACAGATAAAGGATTTGATGACCTTTTGAAGTGTCTTAATGAAATGTTACTTGTTGGTAATCATTGCCCAATAAGTTATTATCAAACGCGAAAGCTTCTATCTGAAGTTGGCTTGGGGTACGAGCAAATTGACGTGTGCCAATATGATTGTGCATTGTTCTACGGTGAGAATGCAAGTGCTACAATGTGCCCTGTATAAAAATCTAGTCGTTATGTACGGAATAAAATTCCACATAAACGACTTAGATGGCTTCCAATCAAGGCTCGACTGAAACGATTGTTTAGCTCCAAGCATACTACTAAGGCTATGCGATGGCATAAAGAGGTGCGTAGAGATGAACCTGGGATACTACGTCATCCAGCTAATGGGGATGATTGGAAGCATTTTGACAAGACATACCCTGAATTTGCAGTGGATTCGAGGAGTATACAAATGGGATTAGCGTCAGATGGGTTTAACCCTTTCTCAAACATGACATCCACGTACAGCTTATGACCTATGATATTAATTCCATATAAAATGTCGCCTTGCGCTTCTCCGAACGGAACAAATTATCTCATTTCATTGCTAATACCAGGACCCAAATCTACTGGAAAAGACTATGATGTGTTTTTTAGACCACTAATTGATGAACTTAAGGAGTTATGGGAGGTCATTGAGGCGTATGATTCATATGAAGGGTGTATGTTTAAACTTCGAGCCGCTCTCTTATGGACAATTAGTGATTTTTCTGCTTAAGCCTATTTATCAGGGTGGAGCACCGCTAGGAAATTAGCATGCCCCATTTGTTTGGAAGATACAAGACATAAAAGAATAACTGACAAACAATGTTTCATGGGGCATCGATTTTATTTGAAAAGCAACCATTATTGGCGAAAGAGTAGAGACTATGATGGGTCTATTGAGTTATGTCCCCCACCTAGAACTTTTACTGGAGCTGAAATTTTAAAACAACTTGAACAAGCCGACTCGTACAATCGATAAGGCGCCAAGTAATTCTTCAAGTAAGCGTGGAGAGAATCAGTTGAACTAGTGTAAAAAAAAGTGTTTTGTTTGAATTGTCGTATTGGTCATAACTCTTATTACGTCATAATCTTGATGTGATGCATATAGAGAAAAATGTTTGTGATAACATTATTGGAACACTTTTAGATATTGAGGGTAAATCGAAGGACACGCTGAAGGCTCGTAAAGATTTAGAAAATTTGAAAATTCGCTCGGATCTTTGGTTGAAGAAGTCATCCAACAATAAGATTGAAAAACCCCATGCAAGCTATACTTTGGCTAAAGAAGAATGTAAGGAATTTTGTAAATTCATTCGAAGTGTTAGATTACCAGATGGATATGCTTCAAATATAAGTCGATGTGTAACTGATAATGACAAACTAGGAGGCATGAAAAGCCATGATTGTCATGTATTACTTCAAAAAATATTACCAGTTGCCATAATACTGTTTCTAACGAAGGAAATTCGAACAGCTTTGATTGAGCTATGTCAATTCTTTCAAAAGATTTGTGCAAAAACTATTCAAGTTGATGATATAACTGAATTGATGGAAGGAATTGTTATTATCTTGTGTAAATTGGAGAAAATATTCCCTCCATCATTTTTTACAATAATGGTTCATCTTTGTGTGCACCTACCAGATCAAGTATTGTTAGGTGGCCCAGTTGCTTCACGGTGGATGTTTAGGACTGAACGTCATATGGGGTTGTACAAAAAGTATGTCAGAAACATGTCACGACCTGATGGTTCAATTGCAGAAGCCTTTGTTATAGATGAAGCTGTAACTTTCTTGTCAATATATGTTTCTAACATAGAGACGAGATTCACACGTTCTGAGCATAATTGGGATTTTCCTTCTACAAGTCATCAATTTGACATTTTCAATTCCATTATCCGTCCAATAGGGGCATCATCTGTCAAGTTGTTGGATTCTTTCAGTAAAATCGTTCAATGGTATATATTGAATAATTTTGTTGATGCTATTCAAGATTATCTCGAGTAAGTAATAATCTTCTTTACTACTCCAATAATACACATTTATATTTCACTTACTAATTCATATCAATTTGATATATGTAGTGAGCATAAAACATTGTTGGAAGAAAGGGGCCTTTCAAGCGAACAAATTCTTATTGCCCAAATGGAAGAATTCCCTTCTTGGTTTAAGACAAAGGTATATGTGGGGTTATCATTAGAATTGTTTCCCCATTTAATAAATTTCTAAGTAATATGTTTCTTTCTTCATGTAGATATCTGAACTGCGAGTCCAACAATCTTCTCTTGCAAATAATTATTTATATTCTCTATCTCAAGGTCCATTAGAACGATACATTAGTTATCATAGTTGTATTGTAAATGGTGTTCATTTTCAGTGCAAGGATCGTGATGATAATCTTCGTACACAATGTTATGGAGTTTGCATTGAAGGAGTTTGTATTATGGGGTTTTGCTTGAGATTTTACAATTGTCGTTCCTTTTTTATCGGAAAGTGTTTTTATTTCGTTGCAAGTGGCATAATTCCAATACTAAAGGAAACTCTATTTTTTTGGACCATAATTTGACATTCATTGACACGTCCACAAATTGGTTTCTCGACGAACCATTCATTCTTGCAACTCAAGCACAACAAGTTTTTTATTTGTTTGACATGAAGCATGGTTTAAATTAGAGAATTGTTCAAAAAGTAAATCATCGATCCATTTATGATATTCCATAAATATCCCATGTCGAGGATGACTTATTGAATAATGATGTTTTTCAAGAAGACCATTCATTTTAGTTGCCACCTTTTCAACCGACTAAGGATTTGATTGAAAGTTCCTCTTTAGTGCGTAGAAATGTTGCACCTTTAACTCTTTCAAGCGAGTTTGTTCAAATGAATATTGGTGGGGAAGTAGAAGAAGATGAATTTATTGAACTTAACGAAAATTTTGATGATGGAGATATCTTCTTTGATGGAGAAGTGATATGTTCTAGTGATAGTGAGACAGAAAATGATTTAGAAGAACAATTTGATGATGACACAGAATCTTAAAAAAACTGTTAGTTATAATTTTTTTTTTATTTTACAAGTATTCTATGTGTTCTATACATGTAGTCTCTATATATGTATTCTAATCTTTGTTTATTTGATCAAATTGTTAGTTATCATGGCACCTGGACGTCGTACAACTCGTTCCATTGCCCATGCTCAACAAGCTGGACCAATTGATGAGTCTAATACTACTAGGCAACAACCTTGTCGCACTACTCGTTCCACCATTCATACTCATCAGGCTAGTCAACAACCATATGTCTGTATCACTCGCTCTACTATTCATGTTCTACCCCCTCGACCAAATGCCCCCACCACCCGCTCTACTACTCAGGATGATCCACCTGAAGTTAGCATTCCCCCTATTGTTCAAAGTCAACAAGCTGCCTCCGCTGCTAACTCTGCCACTGAACATAATGTATCTCGAACACCATCTGGTATGTCTCATACATTTTACATTTGATTGTTTTAAAATTAGGATGAATTTAAACTTGCAGTTTTTTTATATAGAATCAACTGGTCCTAGTAGTAGCAAAACACATGGGCCTACTCGTGGATACAAAACTGCTAGTGATGCTAAGGCAACTCAAAGTGGGAAGTTACCTGTTGTATTTGAAGCTGAGTGTCGTCAGCCTATTTGTGGAAATGCTGAGAAATTTAATAACGAGATTGGATTTGTTGTTCGCAACCATGGCACATTTCATTACAAGGATTGGAGATTTGTCCCCGAGGATGTGAGAGCTCCATTACGACATTTTCTTGTGGTAGGTTTTATATTAAAAAAAATTTTAGTTATAAATTAAACTAATATAAAAAAATTATTATTTTTATTTTATATAATTGTAGGATTCATTTGATATTAACTTGCATGATGAGACCACTATAAAATGCATTGATGATCAAATGAGAAAAGCCTGGAAGAATTTCAAGTACAAGTTACATGGATATTTCAAAGAAATTGGAGGAGCAGAAGATGTTCAAATGACAAAGAGGAAACGACATCCTGATTTGAAGGATGATCGCCAACAAGATTGGGAGATGTTGTGTGATCATTGATTTTCCAACAAATTTAAGGTAATTATTTATTTTCTTAAAATTACAATTTTATTTGTGTTAATAACTTTTCTTATTCTCTTTTTCAAGAAAGGCCGTTAAAGAATATTGCTAATCGTTCAAAGAGAAAGTGGGAGTCTAGAAATGGATCTGTTTCAACACCGCGACATCATATTAGAAGGGGAATGGTGTTAGCTTCTTCCACTGGCCAAATCGAGACTTCACGTCTAAAACATTATGATGAGAAAAAGGGAATATGGACTGGACCAGATTTAGCAGAAATATATGTAAGTATAAATTTTAATTTGTAATTTTGTAACTTATTTATAATTATCATTACTAATTAGAAAATAAAATGAGTATATAGGATAAAATGATGGCGTTAAGGGCTCAACACACTCTTCTGCACACTTGAAAGGTTGGGGTCGATCTTTTTCAAGTACAACTTCTACTTCCCAACGCAATCAAACTGGGTCAAATAAGCCAACATATGATGAGCTAGCCCAATGCCTTAATGAAGCAAACAAATGACCAACTAAGTATTGTTGTGGAAATACTAAGGAAAAACAATATGATGCCACCACCTTCGTTAGATCAATGTTCTGATGCAAATGTCAGAAATTCTCCCGTCCCTTCAGTTCTATAGGAACAAGATGATTCGTAGTTTTATTTATGTTTTTAATTCAAAACTTTAAAGATAAATTATTATGGACATTTTATCTTTTATGTTTGTTTGTTTGAACATTTTATAATGTATGTTTATTTTATTTTATAAAAGTTGTTTGTTTTTTAATTAATTAAATTAATTTATCATCTATAAATAATTAATTTTAAATATTTTCCAAAATAATAATTCAATACTACCTACCAATAAATTATACTATTGCCTACACATATTTAAGTGTAGGTAAATGTGAGAACCTAATACACATCCACGTGGCCAAATAAGCTAATATGTAATACCTACCAATAAATTAAATTATTGCCTACACATATTTAAGTGTAGGAAAATGTCCGAACCTAATACACTGCCACGTGGCCCAATAAGCTATTGTCACATGCCACATCATCTGCCATGTCACCTACCACAGTGGAAGACACATCATTTTCCATGTCATCTTTCTTGATACATAATTGCCACGTCATGTGCCACTTGGAGTGCCACATCACTTGCCACGTCAAACACTAGGTCAATGATGCTGACTCATTTTTTGTGGGGCCCACATGGTTTTTACCTACCAATATACTAATCGTAGGTAATAATAACTTTCTCGACTAACTATTACCTACAAATAGGTTATTGGTCAAAATTGGGAGGTAAAGGGATTTACCTACCAATACACCATTTTTACCCACAAATAAAATTGGTAGGTAAAGGCCGAATTTCTTATAGTGAGTGGTACTTTCTTCATTTAAATCGACTTGCGTCGATTGGAAATGAAGACTGGGAATTTCATCATCAACTTGCGTTGATGATGATGGAACATTGGTTGGAGTCAATTCTTCAACCGTATTCTCTAAAACTACTTTGGTGGCTAGTTTAAAGTTTTAGACATAGTCATTTTCAAGAAAAGTAGCATTCGTAGAAGTAAACACTTTCTTTTCTGAATTACCATAGAAAAGTCGACTCCGAGTTCCTTTAGGATAGCAAACAAACATGCAAACTTTAGTTCGCGATTCTAGCTTTCCTTCCTTTTTCCTCAGGACGTGGGCGGGACACCCTAAGATTCTATAATGGGGTAAACTATATTCACGACCATTCCATTGTTCTAAAGGGGTTTTTGGGATCGATTTGGATGACACGACGTTCAGAGTGTCATTCGGAGTTTCAATTGCATGTCTCCAAAACGAAGTTGGCAGAGTTGAATAACTAAGCATGCATCTAACCATTTTCAATAAAGTTATGTTCTGGCGTTCTGCTACACCATTTTGTTGCAGAATACTTGGGGCAGTACGTTGAGATAAAATCTCAAGTTCAATTAAATGATCATGGAACTACATATCCAAATATTCTCCACCCCTATCAGATCGCATGATCTTTAACGTTTTACCTAATTGGTTCTGAGCCATAGCTAGGAATTCCTGAAACTTTGAAAATGTTTTCTGATTTCCTATGCTTTAGGTAAATAAATGAGTATATTAATCGTCAAGGAAAGTGACAAAATACTCAAAACCACCCCTAGCTTTCACATTCAGAGGTCCATAGACATCTAAATGTACTATTCCAAGTGGTTCTTTGGCATTATCACCCTTTGCTGAGAATGGATGCTTGGTCAATTCGCCTTCTAGACATGATTCACAAACAAGTAATTCACCTAAGGTGAGTTCCCTTAATGGTCTGTCCTTTGTAAGTCATTGAATCATATCATAGCCAATATGACCTGGTCTCAAATGCCATAAATAGGTCATGCTATCGTTATCAGTCTTTTGACGTTTATTGGTCCTAGGTTTAGCTACTTTGAATAATTAATTATTAAGTCCGAGGGATTCGTTAGGTCATAGAATATAAATATCATTTTCCAAACATGCAACACACAATTGTGAGCCATTGAAAGAAATAGATATACTCGAACTTGTAAAAATCATAAAAAATTGTTCTAATTGCAACATGGAAACTGAAATTAAATTTCTACTAAAATCTAGAATAAAAATACATCATTTATAATTAATTATTTATTTCTGAAATTCAGGCGAGCTCTTCCTCTAGCTTGGACTGCAACGAACGCCCTAGTCCCAACTCTAAGCTTTAAGCTACCTTCATCCACCTCCTCCAATGATTCAAGAATCTGTAAAGAATTACAAACATGGTTAGTAGATCTAGAATCAATAATCCAAATAGATTTATCATTCTCTAAAACACATGTTTCTAAGATAAATGAACTATAATCATTACCTTTGTTTTTTTTGCTAGAAACTTGGTGCAATTATGTTTCCAATGCCCCTTCTCATTGCAGTTAAAGCAAATACCTTTACCTTCCTTGTTCTTCCTTTTCTTCCCTTTAGGAGCCTGTGCACCGTGTTGTGCACTCTTCTTTGCAGCATTTGCAGGCTTAGGGTTGGTGTTATGCCCACCCTTCTTCTTGTTTCCAACTTTCGAAGATGAAGCTAGGTTAGCTTTAGCCTTAGCTGGATCAACAACACCACCAATAGTCTTATTTTCTCCTCCCTTACTCAGTCCACACATGATAGACTAGAAAGTCTAAAGCTCGTTCATGAGCCGCATCAAACCATAATCAAGTTTGTTCATCACATAGTTGGTGGTGAATGGCACAAAAGCTAGAGAGAGACTGTTGAGAATTAAGCTGACTTGATCTCCTCATCTATCGTAGCTCGATGCAGTTCAGCTTCCTGAAAGTAGTTTGTCATCTTGATTAGGTGATCATGAACGTGCTGAGATGACATCATCCGAGCATTAGCATACTTCTTGGTGGCCTCAAAACGAATCTGCACAGACGTTGCGCCGAACATGTCTTGGAGCTGATCCATGACTTCATAGGCCGCCTTGACATTCTCCATCTTTGTCTTGAGTGTGTCGACCATACTAGTCAACATGTAGTACTGTGCCTTGTTGTTAGCCTCCTCCCAAAGCTCGTATTTTTCTCTTACAGACTTGGTAGTTCCTTCAGCTGGAACTTCGGGGAATTCCTTAGTCATGACGAATTTGGAGTTGTCACCAATCAACACTATGTTGATGTTCTTCTTCCACTTAAGGAAGTTTTCTTCAGTGAGTCTTTCCATCAAAAGTTGAGAAAGGATGGGAATAGACACAGCCATAACAAAACTACATATTATCAATAAAATAGAAATCAATCACATTTCTCATTAAAACTTCTATTCACACAAATTTCATGAAATAACCCAACATCCACCAAAAATATGTAAGCTATGAAAAAAAAAACACCCAAAACAGTCATATCTCTATTTCTTTAGGTTTTTAACTAAACTATGATATCCTTGTCCTTGTTGGCGAGAGTAAAAATGAAATATCACTAGTTAAATAGAGTTGTAAACTCATTTAATAATAGACATCATTATTAAAAACCTACTATTCGATCAAAATAAGAAAACAAAATTTCTTATTTTATGAGCTAGACCCACGGTTTCGATAATCATATATTATTCCTAGCAGTCACTGTTGGGGTGAGTCTACTAGAATTTGACCTATAATTATCTATCTTTCAAAATCTAAGCTTGTCAAAATAACTAATAAACACCTTCCGCAGGGGGACAAATTAAAGCGCATTGAGGCCTCATTAAGCTATCAACCTTATTAAACTAACGGTGGAGATCAAATATAATTCTTAAAACAAGCTCTTAATATAATTAAGTTTAGCATTTTTATTATAATTTTTTCTATTAATTCTAAAGTGTCACATTGAAACAAATTCAATTAAATTATAATTAATTTGTTGCTAATCAATTATTAGGTTCAACTATCTAGAAAAAAATAAACCCAAGACAATTAAGTCCAACTCAGGTAAATGGACCTTAACAATTAGGTTTGAATGGATGAGGTCTGGGTCTAGTATGTCGTACCCACTACTAAGGCCACCTAACTTCGAAACAAGGCCCAAAAGATAGGAATTTAAACATTTGTTTTATTAAATTTTATTAATTGATTAGACTCACAATAATCATACAAAGCAAATGGGCCTTCACAAATGGAATCACCCACAAGAGAGGAATTTAAACTTAACATTTTCAAATGGACCCAAATAAAACCTATCATTTTATGAATATTTTATTTGGCAACCAAAACCACACACACACACACATATATATATATATATATATCCAAACATATAGGCCACTATATGCATCTAAGCCCAATTGGAAAAATTACATATAGTTCAAATATATGTCACATAATTGAATATCTTAACCATGTTACTAAATGAGCAATATCTATGTGTTTATGCAAATATATCACAATTTATCACATTTGTAAAAATACCATAAGTAATTAATCTAGAATTTATCTATACAAAATTCACAATTAATTACAATTTTGAAAAAATAATTAAGTCAAATTAAATAAAATCCATCAACAATTAACAAAGTTAATTTGAATTTTATTTATCAAAAATTAAATCAATTATGTTATTTTAGGAAAAATATTAAATTAATAAATTTAAATTTAATATTTATAGGATATTTTATTTTATAGAATAATTGCACAAAAAAAATTAAAGAGATATTATGATAATAATAAAACTAATATCTATTTTTATACAAAAATAATTAATTATATTATTATGATAAACAAAATATCCTATTCCTTTTTTAAAAGGGTTATTAGGATCCCCGAACTATTACCACTACCAAATCGTGGCCCTAGAATTTTTTGACTTGTTAAAAATTCCCCTTGAACTATTCACGTTACTGAAATGTGAGACTTTCGTCCAATTTTGCTAACAGAATGGTGATATGGCGACACTGGAGTGCTGATGTGGATTGCTTCATGAATAATTTAAGAAATAGATAGGATTTTACCCCCCAAAATTTTACCGTTACCAAATTATGGCCCTCGAATTCTAAAATTTAAAATTTAAACAAAATTTTGAATATTAAAAAGAAAATATAAAAAGCATTTAACTAAAAAATTATTTAAATTAAATTAAATCATACAAAATAAAAACTTAAGGAGACATAGCCGACACCAAAGCTGAATGTTGCCAGGGACCCACATGAGCTCAATTTGTCGACGATGTCGCTACCCAACAAACTTTGAGCTCATTCTGACGCATGCCCAACACTGAAGCTAATATTTTGTCACCATCATTTTTTTTAATTTAAATGGTTTTTTTTTCATTTTTTTAATATTCAAAAGATTTTTTAATTTCAAATTTTTAAAATTCAAGGGGCACAATTTGGTAATGGTAATAGCTCGAGGGGCAAAAATCCTATTTATTCTTTATATTATAAATGAGGTATTGGCATGGAAATACCACATCGGCCACCAAATTGCCACATGACCATTATGTTAGCGAAATTTGACGGAAGTCCCACATTTCAGTAACGTGAATAATTCAGAGGGAATTTTTAACAAGTTGAAAAATTCGGGGGGCACGATTTGGATTGGTAATAGTTCGAGGGGAAAATCCTAATAAGCCTTTTTAAAATTATCTATTTTCAAATTCAAATTTAGATACTTACCATAACTTTAAAAATCAATGTCTAAATTTTTTTAATAAAAATATTTAATTTTATAAATATGGTTATAAAAGATGATATTTTGACAATTTGAATTAATTTAACATAATAAATTATTGAAAGATAATAAGATATTTTTGGAAATTTAGTGTGCACCAAGGCAACACTAGGCTGCCAATGTGCACCAAAATCGTTCCACGCAGCCTAAGAGGCAAGCCTTCCTGCCGCGCACACCATGCCACAGTTGCACATCACGCGTGCACATCCAAGCATCAGGCGCGCTTGCTAAGCTCCCGTGCCCGTCTTCCCTAGGCACTGCGCGCATGCCTGGGAGATAACTCCCTACACGCGTGGACATCAGGCTGAGAATCAGCCCCTTTACCCAGGCAAAGTTTTAGGCCAAAAAATGACCAAATTCAATTTCGTGCAATTTTTCAACAAAAATCACATACCAATTATTTTTAAATTGTTTTATACAAAATAAAACAGTAACAAAAAATAAATAACAATCCTAATATAAACAAAATTTTATCAAATACACATAAACATAATATGCTTCATGCTAAAAGAAAAATCAAATCAATTATGCTAAACATATCTCAAAATTCATTAAACATATTCATGCATGAAAATATTGATTACCAAGGCTCTGATGCCAGTTGTTGGGAATACATTTTTCAAGATTATACAATAATTTCACGTATGTTTCATATATTAAACAAATTAACATATTAAACATCCTAGAAACATGTTTCTAATGAATTTAATAAAGTAAATCAAAATGACAGAGTTTAAAAATCTTACTTTTATGCAGTGGATATTAAGACTCCTTCCTTCACCCTTGTTCCTTTCTGTCGCAGAGTAATAACAAGAGAGTGAACTGAATCTTCAAACTACTCACTCTTCCACAATTTTCTTTGATCACCTAGACTAGGTGTAATTCCCTACTTCCTTATAGTCGTTACTATGTGGGTTATAAATGTGCCATTAGCACGCTAATCGAGGTTTTAGGTTAAAAGTGTGACTAAATTGAAATAAAACTTGTTTACTGATATAAATTATAAGGATTTGGACAGTCATTGAAATCATAAACAAAAACTATACATTCAGGATCCCAAAATACTATTTAGAAAATGTATTACAACTCAAAAATATAACCACGGTCGACCTAAGCGACAAAGCAATTCATTACAGTACATTTCCCGAAATAACCCTGGCCGTGGCAGCTAGGTAAGCCGAACATGTACCCGTCGCTCCATGCTCTCCGTACTCATGGTTAGTTAACCTTTCTTTTGCCCTTACCTGCACCATAGAGCACCCGTGAGCCGAAGCCCAGCAAGAAATCTGAATGTAGACAAGGCATAATCCACTCCAATAATAATAGCACAAACATTCAACAGACTAAACACATAGTGGCCTACGCTGAACCATGAGCTTTACCAGGCCCTGGGTTCACAGTCTTCACCGAGTGGGTGGATAAAACATCCTTGGAGGGTATCGCCCCAGCGGCCCGCACTCAGTGTGCTCAACGCTGATCTCAGCCCCTTGCCGTACCCGGCTTCTTTGTCATTCTCGGTCTTCACCGTTCATTCATAAACATGCATAACATAGCATAATATTCACAAATATTCACACATATATTAATGTTGAAACACAAAAAATAGGGCCATGCCCTGCTCTATGGGTACAACAGTTTTCTTACTTGTGTCCTGAGCTGATTGATTACTGCGATCCTGAGTACAGTCCTCTAACCCGAGCCTTGTTGAGAACCTAGTCACAACGCATTCATAATAACCATCCATCAAGCCTTAAACTAATTAATAACACCATAATATTACTCTAGCCTCCGGGACCTTGAATCCTACTAAACCAGGTAGTAGAATCCTTCCCAAGCCTTAACATTTTGGTTCCCGAGCTTAAAACCTTCATTTTCCTTTTTTTTTTCCATTTTGAAGTGTGGCCCGCACCCTAGAGTCGCGACCCGCTACAAGTTAGAAGGCAAAGCCCTCTCTTCTGAAGAGCACGGGTCGCGGGGCATTATACCCTACGCCGCGATGCCGGGGCAAATTTCTAAGGCCCCCAGGCCTAAACGTGCAAACGGGTCATGATGCTTGATGAACAGGGCCGCGATTTGAGCCTTAAAACCTAGAACTCTTACCACTTTTCTGCGTTTTTCCCCGAGCCTAACTCAATAATTCACACCCCAAACATTATTTAAACCCATAATTGAGCCTAGATTCCTTATCCACACAGCCTAGGCATCCAAAAAATCCCACAAAACAATATCATATCCTCATCAATACTCAAAATAAAACTAAAGTTCATTCCCTCATGCAAGCTTTATGTTTAGCAAAATTACATAGAAAAAATTATGTTTAGGCCCTTACCTCTGAGATATGTTTAGCCTTGAGCTAATCCCCAAGCTCAGTCAGTCTAATCTTTCAATTCTTTAGTCTAGAATCCTCAAAATTCATTCAAACTACAAGCACCAAATAGAGAGGGAAAGAGAACCGAGTGAGAGAGAGAGAGAGAGAGTTGAGAGTCCTAGTTTCTATCTTTCCTTAATTTCTAGAAGTGTGTTGTAGCTTAGTTTAACTCTAGCTGCCTAAATCCCAAATATCCAAAATGCCCCTAAGTTCATTCTAAATCCCTTAATGCCTCCAAGGGTAATCCTGTCATTTTCCATATCCTACTAATTCCTCGAGTGTCCCTATAAATTCCCAATTAATCCCCGATACACCTAAACAAACGTTAAATCACTACCCGTTACCCAGTAATTCCCGAACACATACTATATTCCCAAAATACTCCTTGGCTCCGCCCGAGTTGGGTATTCGACCCCGTTGTGACTATTTAGCTAATCCCCTCCCTAAGACTGTCTCGGATCGCACATCGCAAATATATCACCACACTCTTGTGGTATCAACCACAGCATACAAATATATTGCATTCATGCCTTCAACAGGCCAAAATCACAAATATGCCCCTAATTACCAAATTGGGCCCACATGCATATTTAATTCACTTAAACATGCATTTCTAATCACATAATCATTTGATTCACATATTAGCATAATTTAATCAATTATTGCCCTCCCAACATGCTAATCAAGGCCTTAAGCCTTATTAGCAAATTTAGGACGCTACACTAGGGTGGGCAATTCTCCACACATGAGATGAAAAAATATGGACAAGAAGAGAGTGTTTGTTGGGCAGCCAAATTAGGTATTTTGTGTCTAGTTTTTTTTTTCCAGAGAATAAAGGCTCTTAGAAAAAACTTTCTTCGAAGTACCTATTTATGGTATCACTTTAAGGTTAGTTTTATTTAATTAAATAATTAAAATAATAGCTTAAAAATTTCAATATGGTCGAACACCATAGTGTTTGCCAAGCCTTGGGATTTTTTTCATTTAAATCCAAAGCATAAGAGCCTTTAAATTCAAATAGTATTATTTTCTATAATTATATATTAAAACAAAAAAATCCTTATTAATTAATTAATTAAATAAATGTAATATAATATATTATTAAAAACTGATTTGGTACGTTATATACATAGTCTATAAAGTTTTATTAAAAGTTTATATAAATATAATTATAATTATATTTAAAAAATAATTAAATAATTTATTCAAATTAACTAATTATAATTTGAACCTTGATTTATTAATATTTATCAATTTGACACCAATTTGTCATAAATAATAAATTTATCTTTTTTTTCTCTAAATTCCCCACTTAGTAAAATTGTCCAAAATTGACACAAAATAATTTTGACAATCATAATTGATAATTAAATCAATTAATCCAAACTATCTAGATGATTTAATCAAAGGTATTGTGGGGACCATGGACCCATGACTTCAAGCTCCAATAAGTTACCATAAAATTATTATCGAGTAATTTCACTATCTTATTTATTCCTCGTGACTCCACTAAAGACTCAAAATTGCACTCTTGAACTCATAAAACAATTTACACTTAAATTAAATACATTATCCATTGTTACAACCATAATTTTTCATCTAATCCTCTATAGATGATCTACAACTGAGTTGGGTACAAATTACCCCTCATTGTATTTTATCCTTAAATACCACTAAGTTCCTTGTAAATGATATTTATGTGAACTTTAATAACATAAATGAGTACTCAATCATTTAATGTGTTGAACCAAGCTATAAGGTGATCGTCATTTCACTTCTTGATCTAGAAGCTATAGATGGAATATCTGTGATCAACACTCTCACTCAATTA
>NW_026908728.1:0-6623 GCF_963169125.1 Humulus lupulus
ATTTTTTTTATTTATTTGATTAAAAATATGAAAACAAAATCTAAAATTATGTTCGGTAATATTAATTGTATTTTCTATTTTTTTAAATTTTAATTAAAATTTTGAAAATTTCCAATACAGATTTTTTATACTTTCAAAAATATTACCGAACAGACCCAATATTAATTTACTTTAGTTTAGGGATATTTCATTTTCTGGCCTCTTTGATGACTATGGCTTTTAGTTATCAATTAATTCCTTCTTAAGATATTCAAATTATTGCAAGAAAAATTTTAACTGAAACAAATTAATTATTTTATAAAAACAAAAATATTATCAAACACGTTTTTATTTTATAAAAATAAAAAACATAAAACAAAAAATATATTTTATTTTTGAGTTTAAAAAATTTAAAAGCAGTAGTTAAAATAAACTAATTTGCTTATTCATCCAAGAATGTTTGACAGAGTTTAATGTTTAATTTATAATTTGATGTTTTCAAAGTTTATTATGATCGAGATAACAAATCAATTTTAGCAACATTTTTTTTTAACTATTTGTGTTTTCTTTAGTAATTATTTTACTCATTGTCATAATTACTTATTAGTTTATTTTTAAGGTTATAATATTTTTTTGGTTGTTTTATGGTTATTTTTTTTTTATATAAAACTTTCATCATTATAACTAGCCACCATGGTGTGGTATGTTGTTTATGGTGACTGTTTTTATTTTATTAATAATATTATCATTATTATTAATGTGTTATTTAACTGGAATGAAAGAATATTAATGAAGGGATATTTTATTTATGGTAAGGATTGGTTTTTTATTGTTACTAATATGCTTACTATTATTTTATGACTTTATACGGTTTGACTCATTTTTGCACTGTAAATAGAAAGCCCAATATATGATTTTATGATCTTATAGCAAAAAGTCCAATATATTATCATGGAACGAGAAAGTGGAAATTAGACTTGGTACTCATTTTAAATGATTCACTTTAATTTTTATTTACTATTTTTAACTTTTATATTAGTATCCAAATTTTCAATTATTGTATTTATTATACCTATTCAATTACATATATTTTTTTTCTCCTTAAACACGCTACAATTAAGATGCATTTCCAATTTAACTATAATATGACACATATAATACATATTACAATAACACTTAGAACCATGTGCTCAAATAAGAGTAATTTGGGAACACTACAAAAATCAGGGCCTATACCGAGAACAAATGTCCTCGGTATAAGCCGAAATGTCCTCGGTATATCTTATACCGAGACAATGTCCTCGGTATATCTTATACCGAGACAATGTCGTCGGTATAAAGTTGTCGGTACAGCCGCGTCGGTAAAAACAAAACGTCTACCGACGACATTCAAAATGTTCTCGGTATACGTTTTACCGAGGATAATGTCCTCGGTAGAAAGTGACAAATGTCCTCGGTACAACAAACCTCAATTTCTCATCGTACTGGTACATACCGACATCTTGGTGGTATATACCGAGGACAATGTCCTCGGTATAGACTTGTCCCCAATTTTTTTTTATATTTGTTATTCCCTTATTTATTTATTTATTTTGAATTAAATATAAGAAAATAGAATAAAATTAAAACACTTATATTAAAGATATAAAAAAAAACATAAGAGTGTATTCGTTGAATTAAAATAAAGACTTGTCTTAAACATGATAATGTAATAGTCAATTGTAATAAAATTCATACATAAGTCCTACTGAGTCGGTGCTCCAACATCAGGATCATCGGGTGGTGGTGGTGGGGCAGATTGAGATCCCGGGGTGATACAATGAGTCCGGACATGCTCCTCTAACTGTCGAAGACGCTCTCTCATCTCAGACAACTCTTCATCTCTAGTTTGTGAAGGACGAAAATCAAATGGAGTTCGGTCCCTTATGTTAAGGATACGTCCATATCCTTTCTGGTGGCCCCGTCGTTTTCCGAAGACATTTTGTACCAAAGATATGTCTTCATCTTCAGGCGCACTCGAAACTGGTGTGGAACTCTCAGTATCAGTTGCCTGTGTCTGCTGTGTGTCGCGGTATGCACGCAATTCCTCCTGTGATACAATGTATAATGTAATTAAAATTTTGAAACAATTAAAAATTTGAAAAATGTTTAAAAAAACTTAACGTACCCAAGTATTTTTTGCTGTCTCTGTCACCCACCCTGTGCCTGATTTATGGTGAGTATCCATCCAGCTATCCGGGATGGACTCAAGTTGCCCAGTCTCTAAATTGCGCTGTCACGTACATATATTTTTATAAAATTAATAATTAAACGTAAATAAGAAAAATAAACTAAAAAATAATTAATTAACTAACCTTTTTATAGCGTAAGGCTGGGATTGACTGAGAACCTCCATAGCTAAGCTCTTTCAATTTCTTTCTATTTTCCTTGTTGACCACAGAACGTTTCTGCAAAAAGTTATCGTTAGTAATATATTTAATTAAGATAGTTAAGTTTAGCAAGAAATTAATACCGTAATTTCTGGGCGACGGAAAAAATCAATTGCTTTTTGCCACTGCGTATCCGTGCAACCACCATAACGATTTTGTGGCCCATTAATCGTTAAGTGCTCTTTAATATCGTACTTCCAGTCAGAATACTTTTTAGCACACGAAGTATCAATGCCTCTCAAGATCCCAGGCATATGCCCTTCTCCATATCTAGTACGCCCAATATCAAACAAATCATCCTAATTTACAAACATTTATTAGTAAATATCATATATAACATAAAATAAGAATTAAGATAAAAATACATAAACTACTTACTTCCAAATGTGCAAGTATTCTTTCTTTCGAGGCATTTGGTACTTTTGACCATTGAGGACAGTCCGGATCTGTGTACTGTCGAACAAGTAATCCGAGCTCTCTTGAGAAATTTGAGCTGTACTCTCCGATCTCTTTATATGTTCTCCCCCGCACATCCCACTCGAGAGGGAGAGGACGCCCCAACTGTTCCCTCTTTTCCCGCGTGTTCAATCCCTTATGGCGTCCACGTTTACTTGGAGGCGCTATTGTATGCAAATTCAATATTTTAAAATTAATATGGATTAATTGTTAAATTTTAAGGAGTATATCAATGTGTAAAATATTACCTCGTTCACAATCAGCTGGGATATCTGCCGGTCCACGTGGAGGATCGCATCCTCCACCATCACCCCCGTGAGATTGAGCAATAACATCAGCCATATCTGTCAAATTAATCGATATTAAAATTACATTTATCAGTTAAAAATGACAATATAAAATTATTTATTGTTAAAAATAATTACTTCAACATATTATAAAATTACCACTTAATTATCACTATAATAATCTTCACTATCATCATCGGTTTCTATGTGTTCATCTTCCTCTTCATCATCTTCATATTCAACCTCCTCCTCCTCCTCCTCCACTTCCTCTTCCTCCTCCTCCTCTTCTTCTTCCATTTCCTCCTCCCTCTCCTCCTCAATTGCAACATTATCTATCTCAACAAATTGTAATGGAGCCCCCGTACGTTCAAAGCTGATTTGTGGCAACGGTCCAAGATCAACGAATAATTGGAAATTAGAGGAACTAGTGTCGTGCATAACATCTACTTCTACATCCTCCGCTTGTTCTTCAACTAGTGGGATGTCCCACACATTTCTGTGATGCACTTCTTGGACGACTTTCCAATGAGATTTATTTTTAAGGTCTTCAATGTAGAAAACTTGGTTAGCCTGAGTTGCTAAGATAAATTTATCATCTTTGAAGGCCTCCGAACTGGTTTTGATACTCGTTATGTTTTGCTCAAACTTTAATCCTGAAGACCGATTAGTGTCAAACCATTTGCACTTAAATAATACAACAGAACAACCAGAAAGATAAGACATCACTAAAACTTCTTCCAACTGGCCGTAATAAGTACTATTTTCGACACCCGCTACAGAGACTCCACTATTTTGAGTTTTGCGATTCTTGTCCCTGTCATAACACAAAAATCTTACTCCATTTACAACACACCCAGGGTACGACGCAACACGAGTTGAAGAACCGTTTGCTAAAGAGATTAATTCTTCATCTACTTCCAAGGATCCTGTTTGTCGAAGATGATAAATCTTATTATAAAACCAATTAGGAAATTCCTCTCTATGTAATTGGTCTAGGTTTTCAACACCTCTAGTCTGTAAAATTTCCCTATGCTCTCTGCAAAAAACAAAAACAACTAATTTAAGAGCTACTAATAAGAGTTATAATAAACATGCAATGAAATGATGAACTACTTTAATTACTTACCGAAGATATGGCAAGATCTCATTGCAGTTGTTTAGAATATACCAATCTGCTATTTTCTTCACTTCATCTTCCAAAATTGTCAATGATTTCTTACCAATTGGACGACCCTGAGATCGAAAGACCGACATCTTTTTAAGTGATGGACCAACATCTACATTTCGGTCTGGACGATTGAACTTTGTCTCAACACCTTTCAAGTACATGGAGCAAAATGTTAATGCCTCATCAACCACATATCCTTCTGCTATTGAGCCCTCTGGACGTGCTTTGTTACAGACATAATTCTTCAATTTTTTCATATACCTTTCAAAAGGATACATCCACCTCATGTGAACCGGTCCTCCAAGTATTGCTTCTTCCGGTAAATGTATTAGTAGATGGACCATGATATCGAAAAAAGCAGGTGGGAAAATATTCTCTAACTTGCAAACAATCTCAACAATTGAAGTTTGGACTTTTTCTAAATCTGAGACTTTTAGAGTTCTCGCACAAATGAGCTTGAAGAAAGTGCATAACTCAATAATAGTTGTACTCATTGATTTCTCTAGGAATGCATGCACACCAACTGGCAAAAGGCGTTGCATAATGATGTGACAATCATGCGATTTCAAACCAGTTATCTTATTGTCATTGTCAATCACATTTTTCCTTAGGTTAGATCCAAAACCATCTGGAAACTTCACTGATTTAAGAAATCGACAAAACTTTTGGCGATCTTCAACAGTGAAAGTGAATTTGGCCGCAGGCTTTTGTATCCGACCATTCAACTTCCTCAGCTGTAACTCTGGTCTCATCTTCATCTTCTCCAAGTCTACTCTGGCACTAACTGTGTCTTTGGTCTTATTCTCCAGCCCAACTATTGTGCCTACTAAACTGTCACACACATTTTTCTCAACATGCATAACATCTAGATTGTGTCGCAGCATTATGTTGGCCCAATATGGGAGCTCAAAAAATATACTTTTTTTCCGCCAACCAACTTGCTCTTTTGTACGCTTTCTTTTTTGGCCGCCATAACTGACATGCTTACCAGGAAGAGAATCAGGTATAAAACTCATTTGTGTGAACATTTCTTGCATGGTTAATGGCTGTGGTGGTAATCTCTTTTCAACGACACCATATGTCTTCTTGTCCCTTCTAATGACATGTCTGATTGGTAAAAAATGTCTATGACCATAAAAAGCAACCTTCTTTTGTAAACGAATAGATGGTGTTGCCACATTGCAAGTAGAGCAAGCATGATAACCTTGAGCAGTCCATCCAGAAAGGCTACTCCTTGCTGGGTAATCGTTTATAGTCCACATCAAAGCTGCCCGAAGAGTGAAGAAACTGCCATCGACTGCATCTCGAGTCTGTACACCAGTCACCCATAATTCTTTTAACTCATCAATCAATGGTCTTAAGAAAACATCAAAATCTTTTCCTGGCGAATGAGGTCCCGGAATTAATAAACTCAACATGAAATTAGTTTCTCTCATGCACAACCATGGTGGCAAGTTATATGTCGTCAACACTACTGGCCACATACTATAAGACAGACTCATATTACCAAAGGGATTGAATCCATCTGCAGCCAATCCAAGCCGCACATTCCTGGGTTCCATTGCAAATGTTGGATTATTTCGGTCAAAGTCCTTCCAAGCTTTCCCATCAGCAGGATGACGCAATACACCATCTTCTTTTATACGTTGCTCGTGATGCCATCTCATATGTTGAGCAATGTGCCTCGATGCATATTTTCGCATTAACCTAGGGGTTAAAGGAAAATAACGCATCACTTTATGAGGCACTTTCTTTCCCTTGGTGTTCTTGTCCACCCATCGATCCTCTCCACAAACAGGACATTTGCTTTTTCCAGCATGTTCTTTCCAAAACAGTGCGCAATCATGCTTGCAGACATGGATTGACTCGTAGCCCAATCCAAGTTTCCGCAACAACCTTTTCGCTGCATAGTGCGATTTTGGAAGCTTATTTGGGGCTGGAAATGCATCATGTAACAACTCCAGCATTCCATCAAATATTTTGTTGGGAATTTTTCCCAACACTTTGAAATGCATTAACTTCACTAGGAAATTCAATGAAGTGTAATTTTGACACCCGGGGAATAATGGAGCCTCGATCTCAGCAAACAAATCGTTATAATGTTGCCCACTCCTGTAGTCAGTTGTAGGTATCTCTTGACCGCGCTCATTCTCCGCTTGTTCGTCATTGTCATTTTGCATAAGATCAGTGAGAACATCCATCATCTCATCTTCATCATTTTGATCTATCCGAGCTCTCATTGGTATTATTTCATCCTCTCCATGCCAATGCCAATTGGTATATTTCCGTAGAAAACCATTTACA
>NW_026908732.1:0-78223 GCF_963169125.1 Humulus lupulus
TCCTTTTATTATCAGATCCAATTATTTTCCTGAAATATAAACGTTACCTAACCATCAAAAATAATTATAGACAATTTTTCCAATATCTGAAGTTGAAATGTGTGTATTTTTTTTTTTTTTTACTTTTTAGTATTAATATCTCCATGTAATTATTATGTTCCCTTCATGAAGATCTCCAAGCTGATAGACTTCTTAGAAAGTAATTAACCTATCAAAACTTAAAAAGTAATACTTCAGTCAAGTACATGTTTTTTTAAAATGGTAAAGTAAATATTTACTAATAGTTCAAAGTCAAAATTAATTTTTATAAATATACGTCATTTACAATAATTAATAGAAATAGAATCCTAATAGAAAATTCAATTAAAGGTCTAATTAGCCACAAATAATCAAGTTTCCAACAAAATTTAGTAGACTTCTAATTAGCATTTATTTATAGTTAGTCTTTGGATTAACAATTCTAACTGACATTTACAAACAGAAAAATCTGTTAAAACAGAGATTAAGTAGCTAAACCACTTGGTTTATCATTCACAAGTTTATAGAGATTTTTTTTTAAACTTTTTAATCTTGAAAATAAATCAAGCCCCATTTTGGATTATGGTTTTATTAATTTAACTATATGATGACCTTAGTTCAATCTGTTATTATTGTCGTTTTCACAATTATACTCCTGTGTCCCTTTTTGTCGTTTTTCATTTTTTTAGCGATTTATTTCCTTATATTTGTTGTCGTTTACATTCTTTCTTTTTAAAAATTTTGTTCTTCTTTTACCTCATGCAATGCATTCGGGAATCAGGTTATCAAAATATTTCCGCAACATCCTTTGACAATAAAGCAAAGAAAAAGTTGAGGCTAGGAAAAAAAACAGGAAGAGATAGACAAGAAAATTTCGAGAACATATTAATTATACAATCTGATTAGATTGACTTTTCTTTTCTTTTCTTTTCTCATTATGCTTTATATATTTACAATGTCCTACACAAAAACTTTCTATGATACAAATTCTAACAAAAATGATTAGAAGAGATCGACTAGTTGTTGAAAATGTTGAGAATGGAAACTCTAGTTTTCATCAACTGCCTAAAGATGCATTCTAATTCCTCCTTAAATTCCTGGATGTTAAACTCTAGTGATTCCAATCCCTTCAATACTTGTTTCACTTGTACACTTTTGATGCCTTTATTACTTGAATTTACAAGTATCAACTCAACATTATTGGCTTCTAATTCTCCTTCACATGACACTTTTCTAGACCCAAATAGCTTTGAAACTATAGACGATGAGCCTGGTCTAGTCTTTGGCCCAGAAATGAAAGCCAAGAGGGATTGAAACACTTCAGAGGTGACTTCCTCGACCTCATTAAGGATGGTAACCACTGAAAACAAATCAGAATCCTTGGTAACTACCAATTTCTTTGTTGTCATAGTCTTTGAACTCTTGATCATTTTAGCCAATTTCTTTTTGGAGAACATGTATGAGCTGATTATTATCTCATTGCCCAGATCACCAGATTCACTACATGACCCTCTTTTTCTTCTCAGGGATGATTGGAGTTCTTGAAGGGAGTCTCTCATCTGAGAGAAAACATCTCTTGTGGTACCACACATATCCAATAGCCGAAGAGATCCATCTAAGACTTGTTCGACTATTAAACATTATTTGTTGTTATTGTTTTCTTCGGAGAGAGTTTGTGTGGTGTTGTGGTGCAACTCAAGAAAACTACCAAGGCTCTCATACAAATCCTTGAGGCTTTTTAATCTGTTGCATAGTGAAGAAGAAGAAGCAGAAGAAGATGTTGATGATGATGCCCTGAACTTGGACAACTGTTGCTCAACAACTTCAATCAATGGATGAGATCTACAAGGCACTCTGTTTGAGCGAGCATGGGAAGAAGAGGTGGTGATGGTGGCCATATCTTGTTTTTGTTAGAGAAAAATATGTTACAAAAGATGAAAATGTTTGAGGAAAACCCATTGAGACCAACCTTCTTATATACATATACATATACATGTATTGGAATTGGAAAGATCATCACATTATATATTCGGAATCTCTCTAACCTAACTAAAATTATGAATTTATATATATATAGCTACTTTCGTCTGCCATGTGGTGGGACAATAATTACAAACAATGTCTCCTTTTTTTGTAATAACAAACACTAATTAAAACATCATTAAGAATATGATCAATATATTGTGTGGTGGTACCTATAAGGATAATTGAACAGCTTAACATTAATTATTTGAACCACTGATTCATGCAACTGCACAAACCTTATCATATCAGATGCAATGTTCATAGAAAGCAGAATCAACGTAAACAACTTGATCATTAATGATATATATATATACATATAGATATATTACATATACAATATATGGTACAACCAACCCAAAACATGCAATATTTGGTCGATGACCAATATTCATCTCTTTGTTTTGTGCTAATAATTAAGCTCCATCGACAAGACAAACCTGCTATATCGTTGCAGCTCAAGGCCGAGGCAGATCCGCTTAAACTTACTCATTAATTCCTTTGTGGTCTAATCCAACACACACAAACACAAGCAAATAAAGACACAAATTGAAGTTGGTTTAACTACTTAATGTGTATTTATTCTACTTAGTTAGATCGAACAAAGTATATCTAATATGAAATCTTGTTTATAAAAAGTAAAAAACATGTACAAAGGGATTTTTATATGTTTCGGTTTTACCCTAATTCATGATGGGATCTATTGACAAGAATCATGATGGTGATTGTTAGAGGTTACACATAGATTAGTTTTGTTAGTTGTTATTTCTGGTTTTTCAGTTTTGGTTAGTTCTTGTATCTCAAGGGCTTTCTTGTCTTTTTGTATTCTGTTCATCTTCTATAAATAACAACTTCAGCTCTAATCATTTTCATAACGTGATCAAGAGCACTTTCTAAAACTTGTCTCAATTCTGTTCACATTTACATGGTATCAGGCCTCATCTTCTCACTTTCTTGTCATCTTTCTTGAACTTTAATGGCGAACGATCCACCGACTGAAGAACATGCAAGACCCGATCAGAACATCCAGTCCGTTCCGACCGCTTCCGCAAATATCTCAGCCCTCACTCCTCACCAACAGCAATTTCTTGCTCTGTCTCAAGCTCTGAATCACACCCTAGCTGTGAAATTAGATCGAAGCAACTTTCTTCTATGGCAGACTCAAATGGAAAATGTTATATATGCAAATGGCATTGAAGACTATCTGGAGGGAACGATTGTGGCTCCACCTCAGACGATTGAAGGTCAAGATGGCATCAATCCAGATTTTCAACAATGGCGTCGAAAGGGCAGATTGATTCTCAGCTGGCTCTTTTCTTCGCTCACCCCAAAATTGATGTCTCACCTCGTCGGTCATCGCATTAGTGCTGCTGCTTGGGCTGCGCTCAATCAACTCTACTCTTCCACTTCAAATGCTCGAATCATGCAACTGCGATTGCAACTTCAGACAATCAAGAAAGGTGTGTTTTCCATGATGGATTACATCTTGAAGATCAAAAGTTTAACTGATCAACTAGCTGCCATCTCTGAAAAAGTTTCTGAACGTGACCAAGTTTTGTACTTACTTGCTGGCCTTAGTGCCGATTACAATTCTTTTGTGGTGTCCATCACTTCTAAATCAAAGGGGGTCACCTTCGAACATGTCTCTAGTCTACTTCTGGCTCATGAATCCAGACTTGAGTAACAACTCTCGGTAGACGAAACTGTCCCAGTTGTGAACATGGCCTATCGACAGAGCCAGCCTTCAAGATCTCAACCTTGGCATCGCTCCTCACAAGGTCGTAGCCAGTCTCAGGCCCCACACGGCTCCAACCACAACCGCAACAATCCCAATCTCGGCTCCAGACCCCCCAGTGGTCCCAAGATTGTTTGTCAATTATGCCAACGTCTTGGTCATCACGCTTACCATTGTTACAGGCGCTTTGATCCTCAGTTACCCCCTCCACAGACTGCATCTCACGCCAACAACTCTCAGTCTCACTCTGCACCAATCAATGCCATGGTTGCTAATGCAAATTCTGTTGCGGATGACACTTGGTTGCTCGATTCTGGTGCCTCTCACCATTTAACTCCTCACTCATCAAATCTTGAGTCTTCTTCTGCTTATACTGGTTCTGATGCAGTCACCATTGGTAATGGTAACTCTCTTTCCATTAAATCTCTTGGTCATTCTTCTATTCAAACATCTCATAATTCCTTTGCTCTTCACAATGTCTTTCATGTTCCGAAACTGTCCAATAATCTTCTTTCTGTATCTAAATTTTGTTCTGACAATAAAGTGTTTCTTGAATTCTTTGCAAATTCTTACAATATCAAGGATCTCCAATCGAAGAAAATTTTACACAAGGGTTCCCTTGACAAAGGTCTCTACACCCTCCAAGCCAAGAATGCTTTACAATCTGACTTGAAGATCAAATCTGCCTATGTCTCAACAGTTCGATCTTCTAATCTCCCTACCTCTACTATCAATCATTTCCAGTCTCATTCGACAACTCCAGCTGCTATTTGGCATTCTAGATTAGGACATGTTCACTCTGACATTGTCAATCATGTTTTACTTCAATGTAATCAAGACTTCAAATATAATAAAATTTTGATTTGTTCTTCCTGTCAATTTGCAAAGAATCACAAATTACCTTTCCCTATCTCTCAATATCGAGCTACTGCTCCTCTAGATCTTATTCATACTGATCTTTGGGGACCTTCGCCCATTCCCGCCATTGATGGTTCTCGATATTTCATTCTATTTTTGGATGACCACTCTAGATTTTCATGGCTATATTCTTTACATACCAAAGATCAAGCATTATCTGTCTTTAAACAATTTAAACTTCTTGTTAAGAATCAATTCAGAACCACTATCAAAGAATTACAATATGACAATGGAGGTGAGTATTGTTCCTTTGTACACTTTGTGAATGCTTCTGGAATTCATCATCGTTTATCATGTCCCTACACCTCTGCTCAAAATGGCAGAGTTGAGAGAAAACACAAACATGTGGTAGAAACTGGCTTAGCTATGTTAGCGCATGCCTCCCTTCCTTTGCATTACTGGCTATATGCTTTTAATACTGCTATTTACATCATCAATAGACTACCTACTAAACTTCTCAATCTCAAATCTCCCTATCAAATTCTGTACAACAAAACCCCTGATTATTCTCTTTTTAGATCATTTGGGTGCTTATGTTTTCCCTGTTTAAGACCATACAATGATAACAAGCTTCAGTACAGATCTAAAGCTTGCATATTTTTGGGATACAGTACCAAACACAAAGGTTATGTCTGCCTTGACCCTCAATCTCACAGGATATACACCACACGATATGTGGTCTTTGATGAGAAAACTTATCCCTATCACCTTCCACCTCCTTCAACAATTCCCTCTTCTTCCTCTCCTTATTCTCATACTCCTGCTATTCTTCCCACCTCTTTCACTCCCTCTCCCCCATCCTCTTCTACTTCATTTCCACCTTCTGCCCCTTCTTCCTCTCACTTACCTGTTCTTCCTCCTTCTCCTCCTCCCATTGAGCAATCACCTGTCATCTCTACAGAATTTGTTAATACTAGCATTACTAACCCTGTTGTGCAGAATCAAGTCATTTCGCCTGTGCAGGTACCTTCGGCTGAGACAATTCTGGCACCCATCTCAACACCCTTGCCTCCTTCCAATGCGCATCCAATGATGACTCGTTCCAAGTGTGGCATTCACAAACCGAGGGCTTATGTTGCACAACAGCTGCCATCTTCTCTTGTACCTCCTCGAACATACAAGACTGCTCTTCAATCTGCTCCCTGGCGTGATGCTATGGAAGCTGAGATTGCTGCCTTACACAGAAATGGTACCTGGACTCTAGTTGCTCCTCCTGCTCATGCTAATATCATCGATTGTAAGTGGCTATTCAAGTTAAAATACAACCCCAATGGCTCTGTTGATAGACACAAAGCAAGGTTAGTGGCACGGGGATTCACTCAAACTCAGGGAGTTGATTATTTTGACACCTTCTCTCCAGTTGTCAAGCCAGCTACTGTTAGAGTTCTTCTCACTTTGGCCCTGTCAAAAGGTTTGAAACTCAGACAAGTAGACATCCATAATGCATTTCTAAATGGAGAATTAACTGAACATGTCTATATGTCTCAGCCTCCGGGCTTTATCAATCAAGAAACTCCCTCCTATGTGTGTAAACTATGGAAAGCCCTCTATGGCCTAAAGCAGGCACCGCAGGCCTGGTTCTCAAAGCTTAGTTCTGCACTTCTCTCATGGGGATTCTCCAACTCCAAGTCAGATTCCTCTCTGTTTACTCTGCACACCTCTGATGTTCACCTGTTTCTCATTGTCTATGTTGACAATATTATAATAACAGGCAGCTCCTCCCTCCATATTGATCAATTGGTTGCCAAATTACACCAAGCTTTCGCTATTCGGGACCTTGGTCAACTGCACTACTTCCTCGGCATAGAAGTAACTCATACCCCAAACCAGATCCACTTGTGTCAGCAGAAGTACATCACTGATATCTTAAATTCCACTGAGATGCTGGACTCCAAACCTGCTCCTACACCTGGTTCAGTAGGCAAACCTCTCTCTAAAAATGATGACAAACCTCTTGAAGATCCCACTGAGTATAGACGCATCATTGGCTCTCTTCAGTATGTCACTATGACTCGGCCAAACATAGCTTTTGCTGTCAACCGAGCCTGTCAATTTATGCAGCACCCTACAAATTCTCACATGTTGGCTGTCAAAAGGATCCTTAGATATCTAAATGGCACCAAGTCTCATGGCATTACACTTACTGCTGCTTCTTCTCTTCCCCTTGCTGCGTTTAGTGATGCTGACTGGGCCTCCAATCCGGATGATAGGCGCAGCACTAGTGGATATTGTGTTTTCTTGGGTGACAGTCTTGTCTCCTGGTCATCTTCTAAACAGAAAGTAGTCTCCCGGAGTAGCACAGAGTCCGAATACCGTGCTCTTGCAAATGCTGCAGCTGAACTCACCTGGTTCCAGCAGTTATTTTCTGAACTTCAGCTTACAGTACCTTCTACTCCAATACTATGGTGTGATAACATGTCTGCTGCTCATCTAGCTTCAAACCCAGTTTTTCATGCCCGAACGAAGCACATAGAGATAGACTTCCATTTTATTAGGGACATGGTCTCTCGCAAACTCCTCATCATTCACTATGTTTCTTCTTCAGATCAGATTGCAGATATACTAACAAAACATCTGCTTGTAACTCAATTTTCTATTCTTTGTACCAAGTTAACGGTTCTTCACAGACCCATTAACTTGAGGGGGGCTGTTAGAGGTTACACATAGATTAGTTTTGTTAGTTGTTATTTCTGGTTTTTCAGTTTTGGTTAGTTCTTGTATCTCAGGGGCTTTCTTGTCTTTTTGTATTCTGTTCATCTTCTATAAATAACAACTTCAGCTCTGATCATTTTCATAATGTGATCAAGAGCACTTTCTAAAACTTGTCTCAATTCTGTTCACATTTACAGTGATGAGTGGAGTAATTTATGCTCTTATGTATTATTGAATGTACTCACACACTTTCCATGTATGATATTTTCTCTAACATCTCATCAAGATGATGACTATTTTTGTTCACCAATTTTGAACGGCTCGATCACAAGTAGTTTTTTAAACTTTTTTTCGGCTCACTATTCTCGAAAATTTGCAGGATGTATATTGTAAGTACAACGACCACCACCATAAAAAATATAAGGAAAAAAAAAATACTCCAACACGTATTTTGAGAGGCAGAGATTAACTAAGAGGTTAAAATAAGAGTTTGTTGTTAACCCTCTTTTAGTTCGGAGTGGAAATTAATGTTTAGGAACTCTTTAATTTTGCTGAGAAATTAAAATTAATGTTTAATAAGATGACCATCCATCCTTATACATTAATTAGATATTATTAATTAGGAGTATCAACCTCAATCTTAATAACAAAGGCAGTTGTCTCATATGTGTGCCATGTTGTGACCACCGATCGATCAGACAGCAATTACAGCCATTCATGCCTCTTCTAATTGGTTTGAATATTTAGATTATTAATTAATATAAAGAATTTAAGTACTAGTTGGTTACGGATTTTATTACATATATCGATCTTATTCCCACGATTGCACCAAAAGTATCTACCAAATCAAATTTAATTAAGTTCCTAGTAGTCGAATCATTATTTATAAATGGGAATTTACTTATTTGGTACTCTGTGTTTTTACAAAGTATCATTTTAGTATACCCTATGTTTTTAATAATATTCATATAGCACCATGTATTTTAAAATCATACATATTTGGTACTCAGAAACTTAGATTTGATAGATAAAATTTTGTCAATATGAAAGTTATATGTAATTAAGTAATTAAATATCAATTTGAAACCCATATAATTGAGAGCATTTTGATTAAATTTGTAAAATTTTATTAATTAAATTTGAATTTAGAGTATCAAATATGTACGATTTCAAAATACATAATATCAAATGAGCATTATTATAAACACGGGTACCAAAATGATACTTTACAAAAATATCAAGTACCAAATAATTACCTATCCTTTATATTTAAATATATATATATATATTTATTTATATAATGAGGCTAAAAAGCTATATATTGATGATAGATCTTGCTGATTGATTAATCAAAATAATACTAGTGTTGCTTCGGCTCATACGCGTTCATGGTCAATATGTTATAATCTCGTACCAAAGTTGGATTCTTTTAATTTTGAGGAAAAATGGGGTATTTTTTTCAACTAAACTATTTTTATTAATTAAGTGGTAAAGTCTTTCTATAATATTATTATAAACTTGATTTATATAAAGAGTCAATTTATTGCAAACTCTATTTTTTTTCTTTATCTCCTCACCTATTTCCTGCAGGAGATCTATACCAAAATTGAAAGTTTTAACATGTTCTTTTCTCAACCCTTTTAAATACACATCTAAAACTAGAATTGGTAAAAAGAAAAAAGTTATGTATCATTAAAACTTGATCTCACATTTTTGTCCTCTTCTTTATCCATATATATTTTATAAAAAAAATCAAGTCGGCCACACATATATATATTAATATATATAAAAGGATTAATTACATCTCCCACCATAATTTTAAATCGTTTTATACGACATATTAAACAAATTACAAAAATACAGTATTGTAACTCATTGACCGTACTTCTTCTAGGCTTCATGGAGTACCATGGACAGTTTTTAGTACTCCACATCTTCAAAACACTTCTGTAATGAAGAGAAAGGTTCATTAAAGACAGACTCCAGATAAATCATTTCTAATATTGTCCTTGGAAATTAATAAAGTAGATTAATTTATTTTTATTTAAAATGAATGTATTTATTAATATTAAAATTAATATTTATACAAATTACAATATGCAGTTAATTAAAATTAATATTAATAACTATATGTTACAATATACAGTTAAAGTTTCAAGTTTTGTTACAAAAATATATTTAAAGTTAAAAAATTAGTTTTGTAAATCTTTGTAATAATCATGTTAAATAAATTTATAAATATTTATGTAAATGTGAGTTACAAAAATAAACTTTTTAGTTGTGAAATTAGTTTTGTAAATTGTTGTTACAAAAATGTAAAACTTGTTTAAAAAAAATATTGTATTTCACCACTACATTCAATAAAGTGTTTTATAAATAATGAATATCTTAAATTTGTATTTTTAAGTTGTATAGCATAAATATGATGGTTCATGTAATTTTTGTGTACAATATTGTAATAATATAGAAAAACATAATATTTTTATGTATATTTTGTTTATGATTTCTTAACTATAAAATATTTTCGTAAATATTAGTTACAAAAATATCTTTCTTAGTTATAAAACTAGATTTGTAAACTATTGTTACAAAAATAAAAAAATTAGTTACAAATTTGTTTGTAAGTTTTATCTACAAAAAAACAAAAACAAAAACTACAATTCTATAACGGATTTTGTAAATATTATTTGCAAACACGTAATAGATATTTACAAATTTGTAACAGATATTTACTAGTTTGTAAACGTTGTTCACAAAAAATTTATTTTACAGCTTTTATTTATGATTTGTCACTCCGTATTTACAATTTGTCATTCCATGTTTTTATCCAAAAATTCCGTATTTTTGTAATACACCATATTTTTCAGATTATTTTTAACTTTTAGTGCATTTTTGTAGATTTCCCTATATATAAAGCATCGTAATATATTTGGGAGAGTTTTATTCTCATGATAAATTTTGTACTCGGTAATCTCTTTGGTCAGAGTTTGGAAAAATGATTTATATAGGAGTTGTGAATTTTGGTTGTATATTTGTAATTAATTTTCAAGATATTACAAAGAACTTCTCAAAGAGAATTCCCGAAGAAATAATTATCATTTTTGGTGAATCTTGATAAAATCCTTGTTTTTTTGTTACATCCATTTTCTGGTTTAATTTTCTTGTGCTTGCGAGATTTTGTTTCATTTACGAAAATTAAGTTTTAGGGCAAAAATGTAAAATAAAAAAAAAAGGAGGAAATTACATTTTATTTGTGATTTTTAATAGTGTGCAAAATTATAGTTTTTTTTTTTAAAAAAAAAAAATTTAATTTATGGCTTTTTTTAAGATTTTTCACTTTTATGGGTTTATTTTCCCATATTTTTGTATAAAAGTTAGTTTATGTTATCCAAAAAATTGGCATTGATGACGTGGCAAGTGATCCCTGGACACGTGGCTGACATCTGGAGGAACTCTGCTAGTGTATCGACCAGAAGGTACATTATAAGCAGGAGGCGACCCAGTCTCACCTACGACCAGTCTGGTCGATGGTTCCACATACAACACAATGTTACAATAAAGATCTTTGTAAATCCCGAAATTAACTCACACAATCTCCTGAGTATCCGATTATTCAGGAGAGAATATCTGTAACAATCTTGTGTAATCCCCCTTGAGCCTATAAATAGAGAAAGATAGCTCAAGGAAGAGACTTTGGGCTTTCAAATTGTTTGATACTAGAGTAATTCTACTTGAGATATTGTATTGTTCTTCAGAGGTTGGTGAAACTCATTGAACCCTTGTTCTTTGATCACTCATTTGATTCTCATATCAATAACAATCTAAGTGGGCGTAGGTCATTACCAGATCCTGGGGCCGAACCACTATAAAATATCGTGTTCTTATTATTTTTGTCATTCGATTCTTTTCAACGCATTCATTCACATCAAGCATATTCTGACTCCGTGTCAGTTGACCAAAATCTGGGTCAACATTCTGGTGCTTTCATTGAGAGCTTGATTTATCATTGTTGAGAAAATCGATGGCGAAAACTGCAAGGAAAACTGGACAGGCGGCCGTCGCTGCACCGTCAAACCCGCCACCTCCTCCTCCTCCTGCAAGCGTGGCTGAGGATGAGCCACATTTAGATTTTGAGGAGGAAGAAATGGATGATGCAACGCTGAAAAGTACTATGGGAGCGCTGCAAGAAGAGCTGGCTAATCTGAGAGCCAGTCAAGAGACAGCTGCCGAGGTTATGGCATGGCAGTAGTAGGAGAAAGAACGGCAGCGCGCGGAGTTAAGCGAAAGGCAGGCGGAGATGGACCGCCGCCAGAACGAAGCCATGGCAGCCCTCGAGGCAGCCTTGCAACTGGCTAGGAATCAGGCCGCACCTGTTTCGCAGCCTGACCAACTTGTCAATGGGCCACCCCAGAGGGGTCCTAATCCTAGCCCACCAATCCAGCCCTCGAGTCCACAAAGGCCCGAGCAGCCTCAGGTGCCCCATGACAATGTCCCGATGGACCCTGAGGCACAGCCTCCATCCCAGGCTAGTCGCGGCAATCCCCCGCAACAGAGGCAGCATAGGGCCGAGCATCAGCCTCGTAGTCCTAGACGCCGTAGGGGCGATGAGCCAAACCTACCAAACAGAGGTCAGTATCTTCCTGGTAACAGGAGGAACTCAGAGTTAGGCTCTGCGGTCCGGGGTCCCCCACGGCATGATAATGCCCGGGGACATAACGACCAGTGCAAGCCACCCTCTAACGCTCGGAACGCTTCAGCCAGGGATGGAAATCGAGGGAACAGTCGGTCCCACAATAGCCAATCGAGGTTCAGAGATGGCCATGGATATAATGAGGCCGACTCAGGCAAGGGAAACGCTGGCCGAAGGAATGAAGAAAGAGGTAGAGGCGGGAGCCAGGTACCTCAAGATGACCAACCCAATAGACGGGATGCTGGGGGGAAGCCCAGGCAAAATAATGTCTTCAATCGACTCGGGGGTAGCGAGCAGCGGAGAAGAGACGAGGATTTGTGAGACGTACTCAACGATCGCCGCGAGCGGCATGGCGAGAACGTCCCCCCAGCAACAGAGGCTACAGCGATTCCTGCCGCTGTACAGGCCCAGATAGATGCCCTCAACCAGGCAGTGCAACAGCTGGTCGGAGGAAGGACATCTTATATCGACCACGATAGGAGGAAAGGCACTCCTTAGGATAGCTAATGCAAAAACTCCAAGCAAATTCAAAATGCCTACACTTCCAAACTTTGACGGGTACGGAGACCCCGTGTCTCATGTCAATAAGTTTGAAATACAAATGGACATTCAGAAAGTGTCCAAAGACGCTCGGTGCAGGATCTTCCCTACAACACTTTCTGAGGCCGCGCAGGAGTGGTTTTTTAAGTTCCCACCTGCAAGCATAGTTTCCTGGGAAATGTTCGTAAGGGAGTTTTACGGACAGTTCTATGCAGGTCGTGTGCATCCAACCGAAGCAAACCAGCTGGTTGAAATTCGCCAGCAGGATGGAGAATCAGTGAAGGACTACATCCAGCGCTTTATGCGAGCAGCAGCTGGAGCAAAAACGGTGGGGGACGAAGGCAAAATGATGGCCATAACCGCAGGGGTTAGGCGTCGGTCCCCCCTCTGGAAAAGCCTCCGAAAGGAAGGAGTGAGAACTACCCAGGAATTCTTGGATCGGGCTGATCGTTACATCAAGCTCGAAGATGCCATTGCCGACGATGGAAAGCCTTCCGGCAAAGATAAGAAAGTAGCCAAGCCCGCCAAAGCCGCCAATGGGTCCAAACCTAACGGCAATGGCAAGAATGGTGGAAAACGGCCGTATAACGAGCCTTCCACCTCCAACAATAAACGAGCGAAGGGTAACCGTTATGAACCTCGGTTCACTAACTACACTGCCCTCGTTGAGTCTCAGGGACAGGTTTATCAGGCCACAAGTTCCAGTGTGCCTTCTAAAAAACCTGGTCCCATTCGAAAGGATATTTCGAAGAGAGACACTACAAAGTTCTGTCGTTATCATAACGACTACGGACATGACACCAACGAATGCAACCAGCTGAAAGACGAAATCGAGTTCCTTATTAGACAAGGACACTTGAGAAGATACGTACGGGCCTCGGGAAATTCCCAACGAGAAGCTCCGGGTAGCAACGAGCAGGCGCCCACACGCCAACGCTCGCCACCCTTACAGCCTGCCCCCGTGACTGGCACATTATTGACCATTTGTGGAGGCCCGCACCTCGCGAGAAATAGCGGAAAGGCCAGGGAACGATATGCTCGGACCCTGCGCCATGACCAGGACATCGAGATGATGACTGTTGAGGACCGTGCACCAAAAAAGGCTCGGTCAGACGAAGGCGAAATAACCTTCTCTGATGACGATGCCCAACACGTCCGGTTCCCACATTCCGATCCGCTGGTCGTGGATATCCAAATGGCCAACATGATGGTAAAGAGAGTGCTAGTCGATACGGGAAGTTCGGTGAATATCCTATATAAGTCTTCGCTGGAACGTATGAAGTTGTCCGTTAAGGACCTGGAGCCTTGCAACCAAACGATATACGGCTTCTCTGGAGAAGGACTCGCTCCCACCGGGTTGATCAAACTACCAGTGACGACAGGTACAGTGCCTGCTACAAGAACATTACTCGCCACTTTTGTAGTGGTCGATTGTCCTTCGGCGTACAATGCCGTCATTGGAAGGCCTATACTAGTTGATCTACGGGCCGTCATCTCTATGTGGCACTTAGCCATGAAGTTCCCAACGGACGCAGGAGTAGGACGCGTGTTGGGAAACCAGAGGGAAGCCAGGGAGTGCTATAACGCCTCAGTAACGAAGGCGAAAAAAGGAACATCAAAGAGCACTACCTCAGATAGGTTGCAGATGGCGGTTGATACACAAACCCAATCCGGTGATGAAGTCACCAAATAGGGTGTTGCCCAAAGTGAGGATAGAGACTTAGATCCTCGCTTTGGGGATTTTGAAGAAAACGTTGGACCCGTCGAGGACCTGGAAGAGGTCCAACTCGACGAAAAAGACCCGACCAGAGTTGTAAAGGTTGGGAAAAACCTAGAGCCCACCACGAAGCACGCACTGGTGGAATATTTACAGAAGAACCAGGAGGTTTTTGCCTGGTCACACAAAGACATGGCTGGGATAGACCCTGCAGTTATCAGCCATGTCCTAAATATAGACAAGACTTTTCCACCCGTGCAACAAAAGAGAAGGCTGCTCGATAAGGATAGATCGAGAGCCTTAAAGGAAGAAGTTGAAAGATTAAAGGAGAATGGGTTCATCGGGGTGGCATTTTATCCATCGTGGGTCTCCAATCCAGTGCTGGTTCCCAAGCCTAACGGCAAATGGTGAACCTGCGTGGATTTTACAGATCTCAATAAAGCCTGCCCAAAAGACTGCTTCCCACTCCCAAGAATCGACCAGCTGGTCGATGCTACTGCAGGACATGAGATCCTCTCGTTCATGGATGCATATTCGGGCTACAATCAGATTAGTATGCATCCCCCGACGAGGATCACACCAGCTTTCGGACCGATACGGGCTTATACTGTTATAAAGTAATGCCCTTCGGACTGAAAAACGCAGGTGCGACTTACCAACGACTAGTCAACCACATGTTTAAAGAGCTGATCGGACTAAACATGGAGGTATACGTGGACGACATGCTGGTAAAGTCTAAAAAGGCAGAAGGACATGTAAAGGATTTACAAGAGTGCTTCGATGTATTGAACAAATACCAGATGAAGTTAAATCCCCTCAAGTGTTCCTTCGGAGTTGGATCAGGGAAGTTTTTGGGGTTCATTGTAAATTCAAGGGGAATCGAGGCCAACCCCGACAAGATAAAAGCCCTGATCGACATGAAGTCGCCAGAAAGGATCAAGGATGTACAAAGTTTAACCGGGAGAATCGCAGCCCTAAGTAGATTTATTTCGAAATCAACAGACAAGTGCGTCCCTTTTTTCAATCTACTTAGGGGAAATAAGAAGTTTGAATGGACAGGAGACTGCGAGCAAGCATTCCAGGCCTTGAAAGCTCATATGGCACAGCCTCCCATCTTATCAAAGCCAATAGAAGGAGAAACTTTGTTTATTTACCTGGCGATTACAGAAGTTACTGCGAGCGCGGTGCTAGTACGAGAAGAGGAAGGCGTACAAAAAGCGGTCTACTATGTAAGCAAAAGGCTGATCGGAGTAGAACTGAGATATCCACCAATCGAGAGGTTAGCATATTGCTTAATCCTGGCCTCTAGGAAGCTGCGCCCTTACTTCCAAGCCCATCCTATCACGGTTTTAACTTACCAACCCCTGCAGCAAGTCCTCCAAAAACCAGAGGCGGCTGGGCGATTATTAAAATGGGCAGTCGAACTAGGACAGTTCGATATAACTTATTCACCGCGAGCGGCAGTAAAGGGACAAGTATTGGCTGATCTTATTGCAGAGTTCACAGAACTTCCAGACAGCGAGCAATGCGAATCACCTAGTGCGCCTGAGCCTCAAGAGAAAGCTCCTTCGTGGAAGTTATTCACGGATGGGTCATCCAACGAATCCCACGCAGGAGCGGGAGTGATATTGATAACGCCTGAAGGGCATCGATTTCATTGCGCCATCAGGTTCGACTTCACCGTGTCAAATAATGAAGCCGAATACGAAGCGCTCCTCGCTGGATTGAGAATGGCGAAAGATATGAGCATAAAAGCGCTTGATATTTACAGTGACTCACAGCTGGTCGTGAACCAGGTTCTAGGAGAATATCAAGCGCGAGGCTTAAAAATGGTGGCCTAATTGAATAAAACAAAGGACCTACTAGCCCAGTTCACAGAGTACACCCTCCAGCAAATACCGCGGGATCAGAATTCAAACGCAGACGCCTTAGCCAAACTTGCGAGCGCAAAAGATGCTGACACTTTGAACATTGTGCCAGTGGAAAGACTGAGTAAGCCAAGCATACAAGCGGTTGAGACCAATATGGAGATTCGAATGGAGGATACATGGATGGCACCTTACTTGGAGTATCTGACAAACGGTGCGTTACCAACAGATAGGAACAAAGCCAGAACTCTACAAAGGCAAGCCGCAAGGTACATACTGGTTGATGGTGTTATGTACCGAAGAGGATATTCAATGCCACTACTCAGATGTGTTACACCAGAAAAAGCTAAGGAACTCATGAAAGAGGTGCATGAAGGCTTCTACGGGGATCACGCTGGGGGGCAGAGTTTGGCAAAGAAGATTCTAAGGCAAGGCTACTTCTGGCCAACTATGAACGAGGATTAGATGGAGTTTATACGAAGATGCGATAAATGTCAAAGGTTCTCCAAAATTCCACGAGCAGCTCCAAACGAGTTAAAACAAATGCAGAGTCCGTGGCCTTTTGCTGTTTGCGGCATAGATTTAATTGGATCTCTGCCAACGGGAAAAGGCGGAGTAAAGTACGCAGTCGTGGCAGTTGATTACTTCACTAAATGGGCCGAAGCTGAACCACTCGCCACCATAACGACCAAGAAAGTTCTTGACTTTGTCATCAAGAACATTGTTTGCCGCTATGGCTTGCCCAGGAAGATCGTTTCAGACAACGAAACCCAATTTGACAGCGACTTATTCATCGACTTCTGCAAAAGGCATGGAATTATTAAAAGCTTTTCTTCAATTGCGCATCCCCAAGCAAACGGGCAGGTCGAAGCCATAAATAAAACTCTTAAAGATACCCTGAAGAAGAGGCTTGAAGATGCTAAAGGAGCATGGCCGGAGCAGCTGCCTGAAGTCCTCTGGTCGTATAGAACATCTCACCGAACAGCAACAGGACATACCCCATTTTCCCTAGCTTACGGATATGAGGCTATGTTACCTGTCGAGTTAGATCCCCCCTCACATCGACGTATAACATACGACCAAGACCAGAACAACCAACTAATGATGGAGTCCCTAGACTCAATTGACGAGATACGGGAGAAGGCCCAGCTTCGAGTTGCTGCGTACCAGCAAAAAGTCGCCCGGTACTTTAACTCCAAAGTTAAAGAAAGGAAATTCAACGTCGGTGACTTGGTGCTACGACGAGTTTTCTTAAATACCTGCGACCCCACTGCTGGAGTACTCGGACCTAATTGGGAAGGACCTTGACAGATTGAAGGAGTCCTTCATCCGGGCACCTATAAACTTGCACGCCTGAACGGAGATCTCGTTCCACGATATTGGAATGGGGAACACCTGCGCAAGTATTATCAGTGAACAATCCTTCTTAAAGGACTGGCTTGTATTAAATTTTACTTTGTACAAGTTTTGCAAAGAGAATTAGCCACGATTGTATGGCTAATCGCTCGTATATGTAAGATTCTATTTTAGAATCACTCGTAAAGACATGTTTAGTCCATTTTTAATACGAGATTATAAGGGACTGTGCGCAGCCAGTCATTCTTGCCAACCTTTGTGAATTTATATTTACAAGTATTTGTTCATTACGTGTGTTGTTTTGCTGTATTACAAGTATTACTTTTTCACCCGAGCAGAAATGTTCGAATAGGTCATGGTCAAGGCAAGTGACCAAGGACCTAAAGCTCCTCGATCACTTGGGGGGCATATAAGGCACATCGATAGCAAAGCTTACCATGAGGTATGTAAACACATGAACAAAATGAGTGAAAGCATGCTAAGCTACTTAGAGTATTTTTCAAAATTTATATTTTGTTAAATCAAGCCAAAGTACTATGCTAAGTTCGGTCATATGGACAAATGTTATAATAAATGAAAATGTTATAGCATCGTGATGCAATCTTTTACACCGCAAGCATCACTGCTTGGATGTAACTGTTCAAATAAAAGGAAAAGTTTGCTGCCCATGCAGCAAATTCAAAAAAGGTATTGTTTTTACATCATGACCCGTGGGTTGTGTAATCAAAAGAAAGAAAAAATAATAATAAAAGCTCAAGAGGCATTAGGAGCAGGAGGGTCTTTATCAGCATTCTGGTTGGTAGCATCCTCGGCAACTCCTTCTTCCTCTGCACCAGCAATGCTTGGAGAAGCAGGGATCCTTGCTCTTGCCTCCTCTTCAGCCAGTTGAGCAGTGCAGCGAGCCAGCTCAGCAGTCCTAACATCTTCTGAAAGATAGTCGATGTAACGCCCTGGATAACCAAGACCGTTACACTGTGTGTTTATAAAGTGCCAGACTTGCTAATCAAGTCATCTAAATAAAATCGTGTTATTGAAACTATAAAGGAACTAGAGTTAAAAGCGTTTTGGTCTCAAAAGCCACATCTTCATTAAAAAGTATCATCTGTTACATGGGATCCCAAAAATATTAAGTTTAAAGACCGTTTACAAAAGACTCAAGGTTTATATACAACAACCGACCATGCTAAGGCAAAACAAGTAGTTAGGTGATCCCTGTCCTAGTCCACTCCTCGACCGTGACGGTCGAACCGCTGGCTATGTACATTCCACCTCGGAGATCTCCACCTCAGGCTTGGTCCAGCTTGCCCTTGCCTTTACCTGCACCACGTAGCACCCGTGAGCCAAGGCCCAGCAAGAAAACACAACAACAATAGAGCATGAACAACTAGCAGACAAGTCAACATCTCACATTGCTTCACATAAACTCAGATATAACATCAGTCAGTATAATCAAGTATTCCACATACTAGGCATATCAGTTCATAACATACACAACTCACAAATGATAACCAGGGCTAGCGCCCTCGGGCTGCTCCCTCCGTTATCCCGTTGTTCTTGGCTCCCAGTGGCCAATTCGCGCTCTGTGCGCTAAAATCATGTACGGCACTCTTAGACCGCTATTACATGTCCCATGGCATAATACCAACATTGACACGATATAACTTTCGGGAGCACTTAGTCCCATCACAACCGTACAAGCGGGTGCAGTTTTCTTACCTTTCAATACACTAGTTTCTGATGCCACGAAGCCGCGAGCACGGTCCACTACCCCGAGCCTCTCCAAAGACCTAATCACAACACAAATGAAACATCCTTTGTCATTAACCAATCCCACACTCTCGGAACCCCCAAATCCTTAAAACAATGCACCGAAGGCATCCCCCGAACCCCCGGAGCAAAGGCTCAAAATTGCAAAATCCCATGTCCTAAAATTGGCCTAGCGCCGCGGCGCCCAGCAAGTCAGAGAGCTTTCTCTGCCCAGAAACGGCCTCGCGCCGCGGCACCCAAGAACAGGGCCGCGGCGCTCCTTCGCGAACCCAGATTTCTGGGTTTTTCCTTACGTTTTTCCCAAACCCAAATCACTCCAAACCATCCCAAATTCATACCTAAGCCCCAAAACCAATTTAAAACCCCACATAGACCAATCAACAACCTATAAACATTATAATCTAGCTCAATTACACAACCACCCACAGAATTCACACTTAAATTTCAGATTCAAACCCTTGAGCCAAAGCTTGAGAAAAGTGTAAACCAGCCCCTTTAGATTCTTAAACCATAACAGCTACGAAAATTAAACATGATACACTCTTACCTCAGTCAAGAACCCAGCTTGAATTCTCCTCAACTCTAGCTTCAAATCACCTTCTCTTTTGATTATTCCAACTCTGAATTCATGCAAAACCAGGCACCAACTTGCTTCAATTCATGCCTATCCTCTAAAAACCAGACTTGAAACTTAAACAAATCTTAGATAAATCCTTACCTCTGAGTATTCTTGGCCTAGGCTTGATTTGATAACTCTAAACCCCTTGATTCTCCTTCCAAGAGCCAAATTCAGCTTCCTTCTTCTCTTTTTCTTCTGCTCTATATCTAGGTCTCCAAAATTCAGCATAAACCAATTTCCCAAAGTGTTATACGTGATTGCATTTTCCTTAGCTGAAACTTATCTAAACCATTGCCAAAAGACCACTTTATCCCTCCACAAATATCCCTTTCTAAATAAACCTCAAGGGCACACTTGTCCTTTTACTAACTTTACAATTTTACCACTTTCCAACAAAACCTGTTACTCTCTATAGTTACTAACAGTTACGCAGGTTACCAAATCACCAGTTACCATTATCTAGATTTCTAGGACCGTCTTGGCACGTGCATCACATTGATATCACCACACCCACGTGGTACAAATCACATAGCATAATTATCACATTACGTAATACACATAGTCATATAACATGCTTTAAATCATAATCATGCATCTTAATCATTAAAATCACACATAATCTCCATTATGCCCTCCAGGCATACTAATCAAGGCCCTTAAGCCTAATTAGTGAATTTGGGTCGTTACAGTCGAAGTTGGCGCCCTGATTGTTTTTCCAGAAGTTGTAAAAACACCAAAGCGTCGCGTTCTTATACCTTTCCAGATTCTTGGAGTTGTCAAGCTTCAGCTGCTCCACTTGGCTCTCAAGGGTGGCGATGGCCTCATTCTTGGACTTGAGCTCCTCGCCCAGTCTCTTGCATTCTCGAAATTGGACTCGGCTGGACTCCTGATACTCCTCCCTCTGCTTCCTTATAGCTGCCTTCGAAGCTTCAGCCTCTGATAGCTTCGTCACCGTGGCATCCCTCTTCTGAACGATCGCCTCCAACTCCTTTGCATGCCTGGCCTCTGCAGCCGAAAGTTCCTCGGCCGTTTTCACCTGGTACCTCTCGATAGCCTTTGCCCAAGCCTGTTCGATGGTGGCTTGGGTGCGGGTACGAGCAGCAGTTGCAGACAGCAAAGCCTGAGGACAGAAGATAAAATTAGAACCTGTTGCAAAGAATAAAAGACTAAGGCCAAAGAGATAAGAAACACTTACGCTGGCTATTTCGTTCAGGGTCCTGTTCAGAATTTGGTCGACCCCCATATTCTCTGCCTCAACCATTGCATCCTTGACACGGTCGTTCTTCACGATGTGTGCAAGGCGGTCTTTGGCTGCTCGTAAGGTGCGGCTCGAGAGTTTGGCCCCAAGAGTTTCTTCCCGCTTGTTTTGTTCCCTGCTGGGCGCAGCCGAAGGGTTCATCGGAGCAGGAGGAGTCTCTTTCTCAGCAGGAGCTGGAGGATGAGCAAAAGTTTTCCCAGTTGGCACGTCCTTGGAAGGATCTTCTGTTCGACTCTTTTTGGCAGGTCCCTGGCTTGTTTCGACTTTGTGTCTCCTTGACGACTTTCGCCGGAGCTGAGGAACTTCCTCTTCCTCCTCAGCCTGGTATAGGTCGAAGACGTTGGGAGTGGCCATATCTGCATACAAGTCAACACATGCAAAGGGTAAGATAAAGGCAGATGAAAACTCCTTATCAAACGGAAAAGAAGGTCACAAAGTTAATTCTCGAGCTACAACTACTGGTCGCTACACTATTGACTCTATTAGTCATACACTCATTATCTGGCATGAAGAAGTCTGGCCCTAGATTTGGAGTATATGTAAAGTTGCCCTCCCCGTCAAACAGGTGACAGGTAATTGGCAAGTTATTTAAAAGCAAATTTACTGTACCATTTTCATCGGAGGATTCCCCCAAGTCCACAATCGGCTCTTTGGCCTTTTGTTTCCCCTTGCCTTGGGGAGCAGAAGGCCTTTCTGCGGAAGGATTGCCCGTGGGCTCCCTGATCGTAACCCCGTCGGCCTCCTTCGTGGAGGAGACGCAGGAGGTTGCTGCTCGGGAACCCCCTCGGCAGTGGCATCGGCTACCACGGGTCCTCTTATTTCATGGCGAGGAGCCAGGAGGCCAGCTAGCCTCAGATTATCATCAGTGACCAGGGACTTAACGCTTTTTTCTGCATCCGTCATCCTGGCCAGTGCATTGGACCTCAACACCATGTTTGGTGTTGAGGTCGGACGTAACCATGGGCCTAAAAGACAAAATGCACTTTAAGAAAAATGAAGGGAAATTCGCTGATAAAAAATACCGACCAGTAAAAGCAGCACTTACCTCCTCGAGCGAAGGCCAAGTTGTTGTTGGTTATGTCCGGAGTAAGGAAGTACTCCTTGCTGTACTGCCCCACGTTGGATATGTGCGTGGTGGCACTCAGGAACGTCCGGTTTGTCTCCTGGTGACAAAGATGGAAGAAGCCCGTCCCATACTGTTGAGGGTTGGACTTGAGATCAAAAAGATAATTGATCTCATGGGGGTAGGTTCTGGCCATTTTTTAAGTTTGTACAGGATATAGAGTGCGGCCAGCATTCTATATCCATTTAGAGTAATCTGGAAGGGGGCGACATCAAAATAATTAGCCACCCCCTGATAAAAAGGATGTAGCGGGAGCACAGCCCCCGCCTCTATGTGGTACCGAGACCAAGCACTGTATACACCCCCGGGGAGGTTAGCCCTTTGGTCTGCGGCAGGAATTTTGAGAGTGACCCCTGTGAAAGGATACTTCCTAAGGTAGTTAGCAAGCATCCTGGGAGTTACAAGGCTGGTCGGGGAGAAATACCTGTAACGTCCCTAAGGTAGGGTACGTCTGCCACATACTCGTAATTCTAGGGTTTACGAGTATGTAAGGCACTTGACCAAAAGAATTAAATAAAATGATACGAAGAAATACAGAAAAATTTAAACTTTTATATAAACTTATTAGAAGAAATTATTACACGTATGAATACTTTAAATTTAAGGCAGCCATATGAAAACTCTAAACCATTATTGCATTGCTACTGAGTCCGTGCTCCACAAGTTGCTCAACAGCTAAAGCCACACCTGGAAAAATGTTGGAAAATAACATAATGAGCTAACGCTCAGTAAGCAAATCTCATGCATACACATACACATGAATGTCGTGAGTTTGTAGTGCACATATACTAATATGCTGACTTAAATACTTATGCATTTCATTTATTGCTCATGCACTTTCAAACTTTACTTTTATGCTCTTTCTTTTAGTTTCACATTTTTATGGGCCCAATATCACTTGTGCACACTGTTTGATTCAGCCAATGCCTGCAGGGCTTGTTACACATATCATATAGAATCCCATGGGTTCTCCTCCGGCTAGCCATCATCTCAGCTAGGCTCATCATAGCACTCATTTCATCGTTGCCATAGCTGCCATACTTATTACACATATGGAGGAGAAAGACGGAAACATGGCAAACATATCTGAATGGTCAACTCTGACCTAGCCCACACTAGTGGGCAGCCACTATAAGTCTTATAGACTTCCGTCTTCTTTACTGAACTTACTTGATTGCTTCATCAAAACAGTGGCACCCTTTTTAAACATCTTATTATCACTTTGCTTAAGCCTTGTGTCATTAAAATGTTTAACTTTACATAAGACTTTTCAAGACATTTCATAACTTTTCTCATATTCATATGCATGGTCTTATATCACATAATAATGTATCACATAACTGTACATGCCATGCATACATGCTGATGCTGAAATGCCAATGTTCGTGTTCATGACTGATGTTGATGGTATTCAATCAAGGCATTGTATCACATCTCATATAACTCAAAACATCTTTAGTCATAATACATGAAGCTTTGGGTTGGTGGCGTTGTTATACCTTAACGTAGAGCTATGGCTCAGGTCTAAGGTTTCCAGCCTAAAAACTTAAACGCTTCATATATCATAACATATAACAAATCATGAACATAGAGTAATCCACATATCCATCAACATAAGAACACATACTTGCACATAATTCATATCATTCTTAACCAAGTAAGACATCTTTCACATATCACAGAATTCATCAATTACATATCACACAACACCCTTATGGTGTTCATATAACCATTCTTCACATACTTATCATATGCATCATCATCATACCATACTTAACTCATCAGATGTACACAATCAATGTAGTCATGCATCTTACACTTAAGCACAAAAGGTGAGATTTACTTACCTTAGGTCCTTAGCTTATTTTAAAATTCCTCACCAAGAGTCAATCAATCAAATCCATGCAAATCCTATTCAAGGCACATCATTTATTAAATTCTATCAAAATCATAAATATACACTATTGATAGTGTATATTAATAATACCAGAAACTATATAAATGATAACAATAATTATTATCAACGTAATGCAAATAACTCTTCATATAAAACCATGATTTAAACCTTGCTCATAAGATAATGTACTCTTATGATAATAATAATAATAATAATAATAATAATAATAATCCCAACAAAAATAATAATTATCGTCTATAATTAAACTTATTTTGATATTAATAACAAAATACTTCAATAGCAATACGTATATGGATGTATATATTCAAATAGTCATTTTATAAAAGAAATCATATTTTTAACATAAAGTTGTAATAATCAATATAATGATAATAATATAAATATAAATATTTATATTATTATTAATTAGTCATAATATCAATTCCAGTGATATAATAAATATACTTTCTCCAAAATTCACTGGTCTTACAAATATCAATAACTGTAAGAAACTAATATTTGATATTATTTTAATATTCAAATATTAATAAAATATTAATATACAATAATAATGGTTAGATAATAGGTTTACTATAAATCATACTTTTCATATATATATATATATATATGAATCTGTATTCTTGATTTACTTAACAAAATAATAACAATAATAATTAAAATTACTTAATCATAATAATTTCCATATTAATATAAAATCAATTAAATATGTATTTTTATACTTTATTTAATATCTAATATTTTCTAGAAAATTGGACAGCACAACGGCTATAAAGTGGACAATTCCAAAATCAAAACCTGTATAAAAAATATATATAATCCCAGACAGCCAGTAAATTACAGAAAATATTCCATATATCAATAATATATAATTATATACTATAAATACACATAATAACAATTACTCTAATCAATCACAATTAAATCACAATATATAGGTTAAAGAAATTATACCAAAATGATCGGGTTCCACAACAAGTCAAACGATGATTTTCTGAGACTCAAAACGTACTTCGGAACCTCGAACACTAAGTTTCGACCGTCAGTCTACGGTGGATCGCGGTGGCTCGTGGTGGGCCCACCACCCAACTATGGTAGATGTAGGAACAAGTTATTGGGTTTTGAAGCCCACAACACGAGGAACACGATGGTGGTGACGGATCGGCAAACGGATGCCCGAGGTGGCCGAATCGCAACTTTGAAGTCGCGGGGTGGCCGAACTTAAATCGAGTGGTTGAGGCGTTTAATCGGCGAGTGAGCTCTAGATTCCCGCGTGGGTCGATAGTTCGGAGGCCTCTGAATCCAACGGTCCGGCGCGTGGCTAAAAATGGTGGCCGGAAAGTACTCCTGCGTCGTCGGCAACAGTAATACGCAGAGGAGAGAGAGAGAGAGAGAGAGAGAGAGGGAGAGAGGGAGAGAGGGGTTTTCTGAGGAGAGAGAGAGAGGGGCTCGGGTAAAAAGAAAGGCTGAAGCCTTTTATTTTATTTTATTTATTTATTTATTATTATTTTTTTAAAAATTACACTTGGACCCAAAATATTAAAATTCTTTTCAAATAAGTCCTTTAGCAAAACTTTCTTAATTTTATAAAAATCCCCAATTAAAATTATATGACATTCGGGTCCTATACTTGACTACTCAAGTTTCTCTCTCTTTAATCTCATTAAAAACATAAAATGATATTTTAAACACTATTTTTCCATTACTATTTCTTAAATTTGTAAACTTGTACATTTTATGTATTAAAACTCTGATTTATAATAAAAAAATGTATAATGAAAATGTTGGATATTACAATACCACTCGACATCAGGCAGATTCTGATGGCGAGGGCAGGCTCTAGTTTGGATGTTAGGGTCAGGAGCAGGATTGTTTCGGCCGCTGGTCGAAGGAACCCCAGCCTGTGAATCAGGCTGGGCAGAAGGGTTTGGATTATTGTCGGATTCAGGTCTTTTCTTGCCTAAAGATTTGGAACGATCCATTTGAGGAGGAGAAGGACGAGGTCTGGAGGAAGATCGTGAAAAGGGAATCTCGTGAATTCGGTCGGCGGGTTGTTCTTCGCCTTCGAGCAGCTGGGCGAGAAGATCGTCGTCGATGGGCCGTTCACCTCCCCACAAATCTGGCATCAAAGTCTGCAAACAGAAAAATGGGGAGGTGAGGATAGAGAATTATTAAAGGCTTTTTATAATAGCGCTGGTCGAGTATAAAAGTCAAGCTTTTATACAACAGCATTCTAACAAAAAGCTAAATCTATCTACACGAACAGTTTGAGAAACGGATCAAAGGGTGAAAGTAAAAAGTTTTTCAAAAAAGCTTTTTCAACTCCCCTTAGGGCGGGAAAAACCTATTTTCCAACTAGCCTAAAGATCGAATTTTTACTTCGGTCTTACGTCCTAAAAGTATGATCCAAACTATTAAACTAACTCGTAACTCTTTTTCGCCTACAAGACATTCTACTCACAAGCATCTCAAACCAGAAGCAGATGAACTCAAACAATCAACATACAGAAGCATGCATTATGAAAATTTGAAGCATAAGGATTCAAAAACTTACCGAAACGATGGTCGTGGAGATTGGTAAAGAGTCTTCGGAAATCAAGGAACTCTCGGGCTGAGTCTGGAAAATGTAGAAGAACGGTCTCCGGGAGAAGATTGAAGCTCTGTTTTTTGGGGTTTCTTGAGAAGGCAATGGCGTGCGTAAAAAGAAAAAGGGAAGTTTGGAGATGTTATATAAGTTTGTCTGTGGCATAAAAAATGTGTAATCATCAGTTTCCCTTTTTCAAAGTATGGGTGTAACGACCCAAATTCGCTAATAAGGCTTAAGGGCCTTGATTAGCGTGCCAGGAGGCCATGATGGGATTATGTGTGACTTTGATGAGTTAAATGCATGATTATGATTTAAAGCATGTTATATGACTATTTGACCAATTGAGATGCATGACTATGTGTGTTAGTATGCATGTAGGCCCTGATTGTGTTAGAAGGGCATAATTGTAATTTTGGCCATGTTGGGCATAACTGTATTGATAGGTGATGATTGTTGAGACCACATTGTGATGTGGATGTATCTATGATTTGTGACTCGAGACGATCCCAGTAAGCAGACTAGCGGAAAGTCGAGGCGGAGATTTATACCCGGCTCGGGGCGAGCCTGGGGGTATAAATAGGAAGTTAATGAGTATATTGGGGTTTATTTTTGATATCGAGGTATATTATTTGGTGACTTTTCAGTATTGGGAAGCAAGCGAGAAAATATTAGAGACACTTGAGGATTAGCGGGAATTGGGTAAAATGACTAAAATGGCCCTACTTGGACAAAAAGGGATTTGAACTAATAGGGAGGGCATTTTGGTCAATTGGCTTTTAAAGATAGATTAAATGAGGCTTTATATAGTGAGTGGGATTGTTAGAGAGTGTGAGAATCTGAAGGAAAAGAAAGAAAAAGGAAGAAAAGAAAAGAGAGAAAAACAGAGGGTTTTCCAAAGGGGCGGTTTGTGCATTCTTGCACCATTTGTCTCCATTTTTCTTGGAGCAAAGCTCAGTGGGGAACTAGGATAGGCTGAGCATCAAGGATCTTAAAGTTAGACTTGAAGATTTGGCAAGGATTAGCAAGAACACATCAACTTTTGAGGTAAGTTTTTAGAAATTTCAGTTTTAAGGGTTTGGCTGGTTTGAGCTGAGTTGATGGGAACTTTAGGGAATTTCTGGGCAAGCTTTGAGGATGAACAAGCTAAGGAGGTCTAGGAAATGAATCAAGGTCGAAATTGCATCAATGGTATGAATTCTAAGCCTTTAACTTTGTTGTTTGACTGAATTTCTGGGTTTAGGGTTCATCTATGGTGAATCTTGAGATTTGGGATGTATGTGCTTGGGTTTTGAGATTTGGGGATGCTTGGGATGAATGGAGAGTGTTTATAAGCTTGATTTTGAGTTTGGTAAAGGTTTGGGGAAGTTTGGGTTGAGAATGGTTGAAAGAAATCGCAGAAAAAGAAGTTGAGAGTTGCCTGCCTGCAACTAGCGCTACAGTGCTAGTCCTTGGGCGTTGTAGCGCTAGGCCCTGTTTCTGGGGATGTTTGGTTCTTCTTGTAGCGCTACAGCACCCTCTTTAGAGCGCTGTAGCGCTGCACTGTTCACAGAAAGGGGTTTTTGGGTTTTTGTTGAGGGATTTTGACCTAGGGTTCGGGGCTCGATTCCACCACCTTGTTTGTGGATCTAGGACTTCCCGGGGGGCTCGGGATTGGTCCCAAGGCTAGGTTTTTGGACTTGGGGTTCGGTGTTGACTTTGACCTATGGGTGTGTTTAGGTGTGCGCTATGGCTCGAGTGGGATCGTGCTCAAGGAGTCAAGTGTTGAAAGCTATCAATTGACAGGTAAGAAAACTATAGCACCCATAAGGACAGGGCATGGGCCCATAGTGTGATTGCAGGGCACGGCCCCATATTGCATTACATGTTAGGGTGCAGACTTGATTAAATTGATATATGTTCAAATGTTATTTGAGATAGACTATCTGTGATTATAGTTGAATGATACGGCGAGAAGCCGAGAACGGCAATGGAGCCGAGAACGGCGAAAGGCCGAGAACGGCAGTGGGGCCGGAAGTACCACATAGCACGTGAAGTGCTTGTAGTCAGGGTGGGACCCCATGGATACAGGTGATATCCTTACGGTGAGGACCGAGACCCTAGGCTTTGGTAAGGCTTCTGGGGCGGCATGGCCAGGTTGCTTAAGTCAAATGGTTGACCTGTTTATCTGTGGACCATCTGATATGATTAACTGTATAATTTGCATATGTTATGAACTGCATGAGTTTTCTTGCTGGGCTTCGGCTCACGGGTGCTCTGTGTTGCAGGTAAGGGCATAGATTGAGTCAACCAGCCATGAGTACGGAGAGCGTGAAGCGACGCGTACATGTTCGGCCTGCCCGACTGCTTTGGTTGGGGGTTTATTCGAGAAATGGCTGTAATAATCTATGATTTTATAACTAATCAACTGTAAACTTATTTTAAGATGTAAATAGTTTTCAAACCTTATTTTGGGATCCCAAATGTTTAATACTAGAAGTTTTTAATGAAACAATGCATTTTCAAAGATTACAGCCTTAAACTTTTGATTAGTCACACTTTCGTTTTAAAAACATCGGTTAGCGAGTTCATTGCACACTGTTTTGTCTTAAAACTCATTTGGTAACGGCTCTAAGGAAGTAGGGCGTTACAATGGGGAAGCGGAATAGCCGTCGAATTATTACTGGGGAACCGAAAAGTCATGATTAGACAGGAGTAGGTTGCTTTTTCCAATAACACACGAAGGGTTCTGACACGTATGGTGGGGTTACCGAAGAGTCGTTCGCTCAAAAGTTTATTCATTGCTCGTAATAAATAAACTTGGGGGGCAAATGTTATCCAAAAAATTGGCATTGATGACGTGGCAAGTGATCCCTGGACACGTGGCTGACATCTGGAGGAACTCTGCTAGTGTATCGACCAGAAGGTACATTATAAGCAGGAGGCGGCCCAGTCTCACCTACGACCAGTCTGGTCGATGGTTCCACATACAACACAATGTTACAATAAAGATCTTTGTAAATCTCGAAATTAACTCACACAATCTCCTGAGTATCCAATTATTCAGGAGAGAATATCTGTAACAATCTTGTGTAATCTCCCTTGAGCCTATAAATAGAGAAAGATAGCTCAAGGAAGGGACTTTGGGCTTTCGAATTGTTTGATACTATAGTAATTCTACTTGAGATATTGTATTGTTCTTCAGATGTTGGTGAAACTCATTGAACCCTTGTTCTTTGATCACTCCTTTGATTCTCATATCAATAACAATCTAAGTGGACGTAGGTCATTACCAGATCCTGGGGCCGAACCACTATAAAATATCGTGTTCTTATTATTTTTGTCATTCGATTCTTTTCAACGCATTCATTCACATCAAGCATATTCTAACTCCGTGTCAGTTGACCAAAATCTGGGTCAACAGTTTATGTCATAGTTTTACTCTTAATCAAGTTTTATTAATTTGGAATGGTATGTTTGTAATTTGATTATTATTTTAGCTTATTTGTTTTTTTTATATTATTTTTATATACTAATTTTATATTAAATTTTTTTAGTTGTTTTGCAAAATTGTTTTTCTTTTTCTTTTTCTTTTTCTTTTATATGAATTGTGTTTATTATTTTTTTAATTTATTATAAACATTTTTTCCTTATTTTTATATTATACGTTTCTTTTTTCAAATCATGTGTAAGGTAACCAGTTACTTAATTGATCTTTGACAATTATATAAAAAAAATCCTAAAACTAAGTTAAATAACATGTACCAGGAGAAGTAACAAGTTACTCCTCTCAGTAAGAGGGGTAACCAGTTACCATAAGAGGTATCAAATTTGAATGAAAAAAAGGAAGAACGCTTCATTAAAAAATGAAGAAGTAACTATGATTTTAGTAACATAGGTAACATGTTACCATAAAGAACCCAGAAATATACACACACATTATAACATGAAGGTAACTAGTCATCCCCAGAAATATACACACAAATAACGTGAATGTAACCAGTTGCCCCTAGAAATATACACACAAAGAACGGGAAGGTAACGAGTTTCCACAAATCTGAAGATAGACAAAAAAAAATCAGATCCGCACCCTTTCCCTTATCTCCCATCTTCTTCATATAAATTTTTTTCTAAATTTGAATGCTTCCATCAGGGTAACTAATTACCCTTTCATATTTTTATTAATTTTCTTTCCAAATTTTGGTGTTCCTATAAGGGTTACGTGAAGAAAAAAAATAGATGAATGAATAAAAATGAAAATAAGAAGAAGAAAGATAATGGAAAAATGGAAGGAAAAAAAATATGAATGAAAAAATTGGTAGAAAAAAAAATTTAAAAAGGAAAAAAATTGGAAGAAGAAAAAAAAAGAGAAAAAAGCTCATATGTGTGAAAAAGAAGAAAAAAAAAAGAGAAAATAATAAATACAAAAAAAAATGAAAATTAAAAAAAAAACTGAAAAGATATGAAAATAAAACAAAACAATATAAATGAAATAAAAAAATTGATAAATGAATAAAAATTAAAAAAAATATATAATGGAAAAATGGAAAGAAAAAAAAAAGATAAAGAAAAATTTTGGTAGAAAAATGGAAAAACAAATAAAAAATAACTAAAAAAATAATTAAAAAATTAAATAAAATTATCTTCAAAATCAAAGAAAATATAACTGATAAAAAATACAGCATTTTTATATTTTAGTTAACTACTAATTATGTTTTCTATACTTTAATTTTACTTTTAATAAATTTTCTTATATAAATTAAAAAAATATAATTCTCATATTTATATTTTTGCACTATAAAAACCATAATTTTACGTACTGTTTCCACAATGTCTGGCCCAATTTTGTTCCCGATCTTTAAATACTTGTGGGCCTCTGGACAAATATCCATAGTTAACAATCCGATACGGCATAGGCCTAATAACAAGTTGTGGGCCAAGCCCATTGGAATATGGATAACTTCCAACGACGTTGTTGAAGTCCAATTGTAAAAGGAAAATTCGAACTTATATGCATTCTAATATACAAAAATTTAAAAATATACCAACCTTGCTAATCTATTGAGAAAATATGCCACAAATAAAAATGGACAAAAATATCCCTCCATTCAAACAATTTATTATCTCTTCTTTCTTCTTCTCTTTCTCCTTTCGGCTTCCCTCTCTCCTAACACCATCTCCAACCCACAGCAAGTATACTTCACGAACTACTATTATTATAGAAGCACCCTTGAAGCATTATTAAAGCACCTATGAAAATACCCGTCATTTTCTTTATACAATTATTTTAGTTTTAATGATTTTTCTTTATACAAATCTTTTAGTTTTAATGATTCAAAGTCTAATCCAAAACTTAAACCCAAGAAAATTTTGAATTAAGACACTAATTGATAGAATTATAACACTTACGTACAATTTTTATTTTTTTGCGTTTGTCTAGACATAGAACTCTGAAAATTGCTTTTTTTTTATTAAGATAGATGCTTAACAACAGTCTAGTGATATTTTGTTTGCGTTTTGTTTAGACATGGAACTCTGAAAATTGATTATTTTTTTTAATAAAATTGATGCTTAACGGCGATCTAGTGATATCGCCATGAAAACTTGTTTTTTTTTAGTCAAAAAACGATGTTGAACGATGTTTTAATGATGGTGCTATGACAACTTGATTTTTAGGGGGGAAAGTGATGTTTAACAATGCTTTAATGATGGTATCATGAAAACTTGATTTCTTAGGCCAAAAACGATGTAAATTGATGCTTAGCGATGATCCCATGAAAACTCGATTTTTGACGCAAAAACGATGCCAAACTATGGTTTTGTGATGAATCTTGAATTTTTGTTTTTTTGCTCTTTTTTCGAAATCTAAACGTTTAGAATATGTAAAACCTTAAATTTGGGGTGTAGAACAACAAATTTCAAAATTTGTCCGTTTGAGGCCATAATGAAGTTTGAGACTTTAATAATTAAAATTGTGTTATACACACTCCAAACTTAAGGTTCTACACATTCTAAATGTGTAGATCTTTAAAAAAATATCAAAACTAAAAAAGATCACATCAAATAACCAAAGTTTTTATCAAATTTAATCGTAAAACCATCATTTTGCATCGCTTTTATGTTTAAAATCAAATTTTTATGGAACTATCGTTAAGCATCGATTTACCATTATTTTTTGCCTAAAAAATCAAGTTTTTACGGCAAGTTAAAGCATTGTTAACCATAATTTTTTTTATATAAAAATCAAGTTTTTATGGCACTATTGTTGAAGCATCATATTTTTGGCTAAAAAATTAAGTTTTCATGGCACGATCACTAAACTACTATTAAACATCGTTAAAGCATTGATTTGAATTAAAAATTTATAATTTTCATAATTTCAAATCTAAAAAAAAAAGTAGTATTTTTGTCCATTTTTCTTAGAATGACATTGGCATATTTTGCTAATATGCCAACCTTGCAATCTATTGACAAAATATGCCATTCTAAGAAAAATGGACAAAAATGTCCCTCCCAATCAAACAACTTAATATCTCTTCTTTCTTTTTCTTTTTCTCTTTCGCTTTTCTCCTTCCCTCTCCCCTAACACCATCTTCCCACCCACAACCATTAGAAGAATACAAAAATACCCCACGAACTATACTATTAGCACCATCTATGTCTACCATTATAGAAGCACCATTTAAGCATTATCGAAGCACCCATGGAAACACTCGTCATTTTTTTTTTTACAAATTTTTTAGTTTTAATGATTCAAAATCCAATCTAAAACTTAAACCTAAGAAAATATTGACTTAAGACACTAATTGATGGATTTAGAACACTTATGTACAAGATTTATTTTTATTTTTTTGCATGTTTTTTAGATGTGGAACTCTGAAAATTGCATATTCCTTTTATTAAAATCGATGTTTAACGACGGTCTAGTGATAGTGCCATCAAAACTTAAAAAAAAATTAGTCAAAAAACGATGTTTAAATAATGGTGCCATGAAAACATGATTTTTAGGTACCAAAAAAAAAATACTTAACGATGCTTTATTGATGGTGCCATGAAAACCTGATTTCTTAGGCCAAAAACAATGTAAATCAATGCTTAATGATCCATGAAATCTTGGTTTTTGATGCAAAAACAATGGCAAACTATAGTTTTGTGATGAATCTTGATTTTTGAGGTGATTTTTTTTTTTTTCGAGATCTACACATGTATAAAATGTAAAACCTTAAATTTGAAGTGTAAAACAAAAAATTTCGAAATTTGTCTGTATGAGGCCATAATGAACTTTAAGACATAAATAATTAAAATTTTGTGTTATACATTTTAAGTTATACACATTCTAAACGTGCAAATCTAAAAAAAAAAATATCAAAACTAAAAAGAAATCACATCAATCTAAAATTTTTGTCAAATTTAATCACAAGTCATTATAAAACCATCATTTTGCATCGTTTTTATGTCAAAAATCAAGTTTTCATAGAACTATCATTAAGCATCGATTTGCCATCATTTTTTGTCTAAAAAATCAAGTATTTGATGTCAAGTTAAAGCATCGTTAAACATCTTTTTTTTTCTTTCTAAAAATCAAGTTTTTATGGTACAAGCATCATTAAGTTTAGCATAGTATTTTTGCCTAAAAAATTAAGTTTTCATGTCACTGTCACTAAACCATTATTAAACATCATTAAGGCATTGGTTTTAGTTAAAAATTTGTAGTTTTCAGATTTCAGATCTTAAAAAAAGTAAATAAATAGGAGGAGCATTTTGTCCATTTTTCCTATTATAGCATTGGCATATTTCGCTAAATTTTTTAATTTGTGTATATTAGAAAGCATATAACCACAAATAAGTCTTGTAAAAATCAAAGATAAGATAACTGGAAACAAAACACTACACGTGGAAGCGACCCTAGCGAGTAGCGACACTAGAAATCTATGGCGTGAGATTGAGCTACTTGTTCCTTTATCTCTCGCGTGTTTAATCAATCAAAATTGAAGTGAAAAACCACACAAAAAAATCAAGTATTTGTGGAACTCTCATCTTCACATAGTTGAATTTTTATATATAATTATACAAAATTCAGTTTCATCTTTCTATCTTCATTACAAGAGGATTCTGTGTAAACTCATTCCTCAGCTACAGAACTGTAAGGGTGATACAGAGTTTGTATGAGTTCAACAATGTCGTCTATCACTAATCCTTTGCTCTCTTCTAACTTCTTGGGCACTAAAATCCCAACTCCAAAAACCACTAAGCCAGCACCAATCCCTTTCTCTCTTTTCTCAAAAAGAAAGTTTTTCATCACTGAAAACCGCCTCAGCAAAGAGCCCAAATCCAAATCCTTGAATTCCATACCATCCAAAGCTACCTTAGCTGCCCTTCTCTTCTCTTCGCTCGCTCCACAAGCCTTGGCCATAGACAACGTCAACCCTCCCCCAACGCCTCCGCCTGTAATCGAAGCCCAACCCAGTCAATCAGAATCTTCGCCCTTTTCTCAGAACCTTCTCCTCACAGCTCCAAAACCCCAGTCCCGTAACGTTTCTGACCTCCCAGAAGGTGGGCAATGGCGTTACAGCGAGTTCTTGAACGCCGTCAAAAAGGGTAAGGTCGAGAGGGTCAGGTTCAGCAAGGACGGTTCTGCCCTTCAACTCACCGCCGTCGATGGCCGCCGAGCTTCGGTGATTGTCCCCAACGACCCTGACCTTATTGACATCTTGGCCATGAACGGAGTTGATATATCGGTCTCCGAGGGCGATTCGGGTAATGGGTTGTTTAGTTTCATTGGTAATTTGATTTTTCCATTCATTGCCTTTGCTGGGTTGTTCTTCCTTTTCCGTCGAGCTCAGGGCGGTCCCGGTGGCCCTGGAGGACTCGGTGGGCCTATGGATTTTGGAAGATCTAAATCCAAATTCCAAGAGGTTCCCGAGACTGGTGTTACTTTTTCTGATGTTGCTGGAGCAGACCAAGCAAAACTTGAATTGCAAGAGGTGGTTGATTTCTTGAAGAACCCAGATAAGTACACTGCACTTGGAGCTAAGATCCCAAAGGGGTGTCTTCTTGTTGGACCACCTGGTACTGGAAAGACCCTTTTGGCTCGAGCAGTGGCTGGTGAAGCTGGCGTGCCGTTTTTCTCTTGTGCAGCTTCAGAGTTTGTGGAATTGTTTGTGGGAGTTGGTGCGTCTAGAGTCCGGGATTTGTTTGAGAAGGCCAAGTCAAAAGCACCCTGCATTGTGTTTATAGATGAAATTGATGCAGTTGGGAGACAAAGAGGGGCTGGTCTTGGAGGTGGGAATGATGAGAGAGAGCAGACTATTAACCAGCTATTGACAGAGATGGATGGGTTTTCAGGCAATTCGGGTGTGATAGTGTTGGCTGCCACTAACAGGCCTGATGTTCTTGACTCGGCATTGTTGAGGCCTGGGAGGTTCGACCGACAGGTTACTGTGGACAGGCCCGACGTTGCTGGTAGAGTGAAGATCCTGCAGGTTCGCTCTTTGCAAACTTCATTATAGGCTTTTGTGAATCTTTTTCTCATATGCTTTGGCTATAATTTAGTAGTATTTTCCAGCACTTAGTGTAATGTTATCATTGATAGATAAGACTAGGAAGAAATCTATAGATAATTAAGCATAAAAGCTGGTTTAGTTGGTTGAGTATGATAGAACGTGTTGAAAAAGTTAAAATGCTTGTTTAGGTTAGCTCGTTATACATTTAAAAGTTTCAAGGTTTAAACATACTGGAAGGTGAACTTTCTGGTGCAATCTTGATTCAAGTTTACAAAGTTCAAATATCACGGTCCAAGTCTTTGTAGAATAAATATTTTGATCAAGGTCCTGTTTTCTGAACGCACTATGCTTTCAGGTGCACTCAAGAGGAAAGGCACTTGGAAAGGATGTGGACTTTGAGAAAATTGCAAGGAGAACACCAGGTTTCACTGGAGCAGATTTGCAGAACCTGATGAACGAAGCTGCCATTCTTGCTGCCAGGCGTGACCTGAAAGAAATAAGCAAAGATGAGATAGCCGACGCTCTTGAGCGGATCATTGCTGGACCAGAGAAGAAAAACGCTGTTGTCTCTGATGAAAAGAAGAAACTAGTTGCCTACCATGGTATGATTGAAATTAGTTCTCTGGTTCTTTTTATTCCCAAATCTTGTGCTCCTCGTTATGTGGTTAGGTGCTTACCATATTTTATGTGTTGCATTCGCAGAGGCTGGGCATGCTTTAGTTGGTGCATTGATGCCAGAATATGATCCTGTGGCCAAGATATCTATCATTCCACGTGGGCAAGCAGGTGGTCTTACTTTCTTTGCTCCAAGTGAAGAGAGGCTTGAGTCTGGCCTCTACAGTAGAAGCTACCTGGAGAATCAGATGGCAGTTGCTCTCGGTGGAAGGTTGGTTAGCTAATAACTAATGCTTGCGATGCATTTGGGAAATCTTTTACTGTTGAAATGATTTGGTAGCTTAATTTTTCTCTAATTTAAGAATCATTCCTCACACCTCCATTGCTGGTACAGAGTTGCCGAGGAGGTCATTTTTGGCCAGGAGAATGTGACAACAGGAGCATCAAATGACTTTATGCAAGTGTCTAGAGTGGCCAGGCAGATGGTTGAAAGATTTGGGTTCAGCAAAAAGATTGGACAAATTGCAATTGGCGGGCCTGGAGGAAATCCCTTCTTGGGTCAGCAGGTAAACCAATGTTTTCATATGGGAATTAATTTTATTAGTCTCCCATTCCTGGGTTTTTGCTTAAGATTCAGAGTTTAGAATATCTTTATGGGTCACAGTCGGAGAACGAGTTCATCACTAGTCAGATGGCATTTTCTTATTGCATGGTGTGTCACTCAATAAGAAAATACAAGTTGGGGCTAGTCCTCAAATCAGATAGCATTACTATATCATATGATGGCCTAACGAGCAACTTAATTAATAGATTAATTGTGTGTCAAATGCAGATGTCATCCCAGAAAGACTACTCCATGGCAACTGCTGATATTGTAGATGCAGAGGTGAGGGAGTTGGTAGAGAAAGCCTATGAACGGGCCACGCAGATCATCACTACCCACATCGATATTCTTCACAAACTAGCTCAACTTCTCATAGAAAAGGAATCGGTTGATGGGGAAGAATTCATGAGCCTCTTCATTGATGGAAAAGCTGAGCTATACGTCTCCTAAATTTAGTGATATGCAATTATTGAGCTAGCTCAAAGTAGTGAATTCATGTTTGTATTATAAGAATCATACACATGTACACATCAATAACCAATTAATTATTTCATGAAATTCAAAAAAAATATGTTGTGTGAAGTTTGATGCAGATGAAACAAGTTTCCTCCTTCTCTCTCTATGATACATCTTCGTCAAAACCACATTTGTCATTGATACATGATATAACTCTCATTCCTATGGTAAATGAACCCCACTTGTTTTGTTACAACAATGACAACCATCACTTGAGTAGAATAACAAATTGACCACCAATTGTGCTTTTTAAACCAAAACCGAAAAAAAAATGGAAAGGGAAAAAAAAATATACAGGAGGGTTGCTTCTCAAGATCCTCTCCCACCCCGTTGCTTCTTGTCTTCCAGTGTGGCAGCCTCGTTTAACATGTCGGCCGCGTCTTTGTGCATGTCTAGCTTTGCAAGAGCAACTGCCTGCATGTAAAACGCTGTAGACCAATCGGGATAGACACATTGCGCTTGCATTGCATCTCTGAGGGCGGCATCCGGTTGATCACAGAGAAGATGACAAAGACTTCGGCGGGCATAAACAGTTGGTGAAACCATTGTTCCCACATCTATGAACTGCAAATAAAAAACACTTGTAAACAAATATTGGGGGATCTATGATATGGTGCGTTTCAATAGTTTGCAAAAAGCACAAACCTGAGAATAACAGTCTATTGCTGTTTTGAAATCTTTGTCACGAAATGCCAAGTCCCCACGCTTTCTTGCCTCCAACATATCTCTCATCTGTTGGGTCCATTCTTGGAAAGATAACTGACACAAAAACCAAATTTGAGCAGACTGTTTGGATACAAACCTCTTAAAGCCTACATATTGAATAATCGAATTATGAAATACCTCATTGGTTCCTTCATCATCTTTGTAGTGTGTCATTACCAAAATCTGATGAATGGCTGTTAGGTCCATCCGTGAACAGGCATCACCCATTGGAGATAGAGGGTGTTGCGGCGTAGGAGGTGCTTCCTCGTGCTTTGGAATCCCAAGCATCATATAAGATGGAACCTATAAGATATATTCATCACAACATGCTGAATACTGCAAAATCTTGTGATTTAATTTTTCAAGTTTTGAATAGAAACAGAAGCATGCTGGTAGTATACCTCAGGCTTAACTTTCAGAGGGACAAGTGTCGCAACAAGATCTTTTGTATTTGGCCGCTCCCTAGGTTCGTACTGCAAGCAACGTGAGGCAAGCTCAAAAACCACAGTAGCCTCCTCAGTTGAAAAGTTTCCTTCCAAGTGGGAATCCATTAAGAGAAGAATGTTTTTTCCCCTTATCATATCAAGTGCCTGCATATATCCAATTACCAAAACCGTCAACTACATATTATGACAAAACACAGCTATTTAAGGGAACAGCATAGGTAAACATCATCTATACTACGAACAACTTTTTAAACGTGTTTTCTGGATACAAAACTGAACACCGTTTCTTTTTCTTGTACCTGACCACTTTCTTCTTAGACGGCCGCAAGGCAACAGAAAACCAAGTACCCACCACTTAGTCTACTGTTATTTACCATAACACCAATTAGCAAAAGCAAAAACGAGCAAAAACATGACACATGACACATGACACATCCTTGTTCACAAGAGGAAGTGTGTGTTAGTCTGTCAGAGCACTCTTAAGTAAAACCCTCATAGAATACATATCCCGAGAAAAATAATGTTCTCACACAATACTACATCACTCATGCACGTATGAATTCTGATCAGAACTTAAGTTTGGATGGATCAGTACACAAATCCAAGTATAAACTCATTCTTAGGTCCAGTGAAAGATTTGATTTGATTTTAACTTATTTAGGGTACTGTGAAATATTTATTACATCAAAAATAAAAAATAAAAAGCTTGTAAAACAAAATATTTGAATGCAAGTTAATGGTGTAAAACGTTCTGTGATTCAGTGCGGCTAAATTGAAAGAAAAATTGCACTTGTCAAAAAAACTCACATGACTTGGAGGAATGTGCTTTCCACTGAGAAGATCCAAAAGGACAGTTCCGAAGCTGAATACAACACTTTCTGGAGTCACTCGTCCTATTATGCACACATTGTATCGTTTTAACAAGTAAGCAGAACCTTTTTTTTCAAAATCAAATATAACTATATACTACAAGACAAGGTCAAAGGGATTATAAAAAAATACAAACTACATCATGCCAATATAAGATATTAAGGCTATTGATTAGTTATTAAGTAACATTATATGCATAGACATTAACATATTTTCAGCTAAACACAGATATTTACATATGCAAAGAGATAAATAGTCACCATTTCTTAAATATTCGGGAGGTGTATATGCAAGATTAGTACTATAACTTCTTCCATCCCTACTGTTTTTCATCAAGCCGAAACAAGAAAGCCGAGGATCACCATTCTGCGAAAAAAATGGACAACATTATACATTGTCATGTTGCTCAGATATAAAACCATAGACCCAATTATCATGAACCAATAGGCAATATGACTAAGTACGTTACCCAAAAAAAATTGCAATTTCACAAACCCAATTAGACATTCTTTCGAAATTACCTCATCAAAAAGAACTCTATATGCATTTAAATCATGGTACAATGGACGACCTTCAGTACTGCAATAATCTAAAGCTTCAGCTATGGATAAAGCGACTCTTAAACGCATGGCCCACTCAATGGTTTGATTTTCCCCTGTCAAGAAAGTTCAAAAACTTATTCAGACTTCTCTCAAAAAATAAAAACCTTATTCAGACAAAAACTCCCGTATAATATGGGAAGCATAATTTTTGTTACTAAAATCAGAAAACATTACCATTAATGGTTATTCTCACTAATTTGTCAAAAATAAGAAAAATTATAACTACCACATTAGGATATGGCATAATTATCCATCATTTTACCATTAATTACAATCGCCCTTCTTTTCATGTGATTAAAATAAATAAACAAGTGAAAAACTGCAATGTCAGCGAGAGTCTCCATTTAATGCGCCTTTGTAATCTCCTCATTTTCATTCAAATGCAACATTTCTCTATTTGTCACTTCACAAAATTTGGAAAGATTCTATCTTTTTTAACAAAGCAAGAAGTGCACAGTATTTGAAAACGAACAAACCCTAGTTCAAATAAAAAAAAAATCTTAACATACAATGGAAGAGATGCTTCGCAAGTGTGTCGTTGGGCATGTACTCGGCAACGAGCAGCCTCTCATCTCCATCACAGCAATACCCAATCAAATTAGCAAGCCTTTTGTGCCTAAGCTTTCCAACGCCCTTAGCTTCCTCCTAAATCAAAGTCAAATTCATAGAAAACTCAATTAAGTGTCCAACAAAATCAAAACCCTAAAATAAATAAAAATCTAAACTTAAGCAATAAGAATGAGAGTGAAATGAATGAGTACAGCAAATTGCTGGGGATCGGGCCAGGCGAGCTTGGTAAATTTCTTAATGGCGATCCATCTACGATTGTTCTGGTTCTGAAGGCGGCCCTTGTAAACGACATTGGGGGCTTTCTCACCGCTCTCGGAAACGATGAATTCGGAGCTGAAGTTGCTGGTGGCAGCTTTCAAGTCGGCGAGCGAGAACTCCGAGAAGACCGACACACCACCGGTTCCGGCGACGGCGGCAGTGGCAGTGGCAGTGGCAGAAGAGTCAGTTCCGTTGGGGGAGTGAGGTTGGCTGTGATTGTTATTCTGCCCCAGATGAGTTTTGAATCCGGAGTTGAGTCCTTTGAAGGCAGACGATGTACAACAGCCCATAACTCGGTCGAGTTGACTCAGTAACTCAGGTCCGCCAGTTATTCGATAATATTGAGCATAGAAAGAAACCAAGAGAGAAAAAGTGCTACTCTGACTGAGATATATATATATATATATATACGAATATTACAGAGAAGAAAATAGAAGAAGCCCTCGTGTGGTGCTAGAGAGAGAAAGAGAGATCTATAGTGTGATGTTGTGTAGCAGCTTTCTTCTTCGTCTCATTGCGTGCGTTCTCTCTCTCTCTACTGACAAAAACCTCTGTCTTTCTCTGCTTCCTCCCCACACAGTTGAATTGTCTCTTTTAAATCCTAAAGGGTAATATCGTAATTCCACACTCACATCCACCAACGTCTCATTCTTTTCTTTTTTTTTTTTTTTTTTATGTAACCCGGTATTTTTAGCCGTTGATTCTTTTTTTTTTCTTGTATAAAGAAAATAATTAACTTATAATATATATAAGGAAAAATCCAAATCCTAGACTCCAACAGTCAATTTCTATGAATAGTTAGAATTTTAATTTTTTTTTACAGAAGTGTTTACTATAGTCATTTACAACATTGTATACAATTTTAGAAAATTTTATTAATTAGAGTTTAAATAGTCTTTACACGTGGTTGTTTTTTTTATATATATGTGAAATAATTTGTTTTAAACTCTATCATTTGAAATTTATCAAAATTTTACAAAATATTTTAAAAGAGTATTTGTGACATAAATATTTAATATTTTCAGTTTTATATATTTATATATCACATTTTTTTTCGACATATTAAATATCAAATGTTATAATTTAAGTAATTCCGTCACTACCATTCTGTTAAATACTATTATGGCTGATTAGAATGTCAGGTGTCATGATCTTATTAAGTCAATTTTATATTAATTTTTTAAAAATAATTTCAATATTATTTAAAATCAGAAAAAATAATTAAAAATATGTTTTAAATTATAAAAATTTAAATTTATCAAAAAAATTATAAAAAAATAATTTAATTAAATTTAAAAATAAGTTTAATTAGTTTTAAATTACCATATTGAGACCAAACTATAATATGAAATGGACAAATAAAATCATGACAACTTGACATTCTAATCAACTATAATAGTATTTAACAAAGTAGCAATGACGGAATTGCTCAAATAATAACATTTGATATTTAATCCATAAAAAAATATGACATATAAATATATAAAACTACAAATATTAAATATTTATGCTGCAAATACATCTATTTTAAATAACTATAATATAAAACATCAATAACAAAAATTAATTCTAACTATAGAAGTGCCAAAAAAGATTGTAGAGTACAGACAGTAAAAAAGTAATGATGTACCATAAATTCTCCCTGTATACATAAGTTTTTCTTTTTTCTAAGATTGGTCTTGTTTAAATAATTTTGAATATTTATTTGTAATTTTGTATATAATTATGTATATTTAGGACTTTATATAATAAGCCATATATTTATATTTTTGTGATCCACTTGGTGTTAGTTGTTTGGATTTTAGGGGGCTTTCACCATCTATTTCGCCCTTTAAGCCACTTTTATACTAATAAATCAGATCTTGTTCATACTTACCCACGCAACCCATTACCTACGTCATGATGAGAACCATCCCATGATGGCTCCTTCCTTATCTTATAATTATCTATTTCTTTCTAAGTTTTTTAAAACTTTATTTAAGTCAACCTAAAATTAAAAACGATTAAAACTTTATGCCTTCAATTCTGTTACATTTTTTATTTGGTAAATAGGAAATTTTCCTCCAGAACTATGGTATTTATAGATTTTTGTCCCTTAAATTATTTTTCATAGTAAAAATCGTTTTTAAAATATAACAACTATTATAAATGTACACTTTATACTATATTTTGTTCATTTTTTTAAAACAATTTGCTCATATAACAGTAATATTGCGCTAATATAGCACAATTCTAATAGACAAATGCACATTTAGTAATATAATAACAAATTTTGAAAATATGTATCTGTATTATTATAATTAAATTTTGTATGTTTAGTATTAGTAAATTTAATTTCGACTAACTTCAGTTAGTTAAATAGACTTTCATACTGTAACTATGCATATGACATGTGATTATATAATAAACTACTTAAAATCAACAAAAATAATATGTTTATAATGATTTCTATAATTCTGATGATATTTTTGCTATAAAAAATAGTTCAGATGGCAAAACTCTACGATCACTAGTTAAGTAAAAAAATTATTATTTGTAATTTTTTTATTTATGTATATATGTTTTAGATGAAATAATATATATGAAGTGAACCAGCACATATCATTCCAAGTTTGTTACAGAAAAAGAATCATAAATTAGGGGAATTTTTTAATGTCTCTTATATTACATTTAGTTTAGTTTTTCTTAAAGAGTTTACTTATATAGCAGTAATGTTGCATTAATGTGGCAGTATTTGTAACCCCCTCACTTATTTTAGTTAAAACCATATTTGAGGTGTTACGTTTTAAAACTATATCATAATTTATTAGTGTAGAAGTCTGGACATTTTTTTTTTTTTTAAACTTGAAAACTTATTTCACATTATTTACATTAAACATAAAGTGTGTCTCAAACATATTATACATAAGTATTAAATAACCCAATTTATTTTCAAAACATAACTTCACACTTTATTACAAACATCTCACTGATAACTGAAATAACACACAAAAGGTCGATATGTTCATATGTACAAATCAGGGTCAGGACCATGCTTCAGTTCTCCTCATGTCATTTACACATTTCTTTCTCTACCTGCAACACAAGACAACTGTGAGCCTAAAGCTCAGTAAGCAAAGTAATGCATGCAATGATAATGATTACCCAATATCAATGGACATACACAACTTCTTTTTAAATTTTGGGCCCCTTAAAATTGTGCACACTGTTTGAATTGGTCAATGCCTGCAGGGCTTGTTACACATACAATATAAAATCTCATGGGTTCTCCTCCGGCTAGCCATCACCACAGTAGGGCACATTAAAAACCTTATTCCATCGTTGCCCCGTCGGGCTCAAGAGTTAAGGCGGCCACACACTGTGGTGTCAATACATATAACAATAACTCATATTGAGGAGAAATAAAAACGGAAACATGGCAAACAATATAATTGGTTCACTAAAACCTAGCCCAAATTATTGGGCAGCCACTATAAGCCTACTATAGGCCTCCGTTTACACTTATTAACATTTTCATTTGCCTTTTCAAAACAGTGGCACTGAACTTAAACTTCTTATTACAACTTTCTTTTATGTTGCACAAAACTTGCAAAGGCATCATATGATTAATCATCATAATATCATGCATGGTTTTATATCATATAATAATTTACCATATCACTATTATGCCATGCATACAAATTTATGATGAAGTGTCAATGTATGTTAATACCACTTACTCACAAAATATTCATATAATGCATACTTTCACATAACATGTAATTCTTGTGTTGCAATTGAGTACTTTACTTACCTTCTGTCCAAAATATAATTCACCGTGTAACAAGTGGTGTCTTAGGTATTGATGTGCTTATCCTGACAATGGCATGGATTTCTCATCATAATGATGGCAGTAATACATTGAACTCTCATTTAAAAAAATACCCATAAAACATCATATCAAATTTCATACTCAAAACATGCCTAAAATGTCTTAAACCACCTAGATCGAGCATTAGATTTATCTTAGACATTTGGATAAATTTTGACAGAGTTTCCCCTTAATTTTAGCTATCCTCAAATATCAAAATCAACCAGTAATCAACATCAAATAACCTGCCATAACCATATATATCCCAAATACCAACATAATTCATCATAAAGTTATCATATACTGATTTTGATAAAATTCTAATTTCCTAGATCATCACCTAAATTAAATGAGTCTCCACATCTATTCAAACATTTATAAACATATATACTCTCTTATAAACTCAATCAAATAACCAAAAATCATCTTGTACTTCAAGAACCCCAAAAACCTCATAAAACACAAAATTTCACTTACCGAGCAACTTTTCGGCGAAAACAATCTCTTCAAGCTTTTCTAAACCTCAAACCACTTGGAAACCCCAAGAAATATCTTAAAAAGGATAAAACACCATATATAAGCTTTCAGAAAAATTCAAAAACATGGTTTAACTTCTAAGTACAAGAACTTACCATAAAAAGGCTAGAACTAAGCTTAATCTACTTCTTTGGCTTTGCTTTCACTTGGATCTCCTTAGAATTTCTTCAAACCAGCCAAGAAATGGTTTTTGGTTTTCTTTTCTCTCTGTTTTTCAGAGTAATGGTCGTGCAAAGTGATAAGGTTGATGAAAATTCTTTATTTTCAATGATTTAGCCTTATTGTATCAAAATTTGACACCTTTCATCTCATCATTTCACCTTTTGACTTATGAAAACCTTATCACTTTAATAATTTCGACTTAATCATCTGCTAGGCCTATTATCCTCATGTGTAAAACACTCACACCAAACCTTAGGTCCATATGACTTCATACCCAATAGTTATGCTTACCCGATCGAGCGTAGCGCACTTATGCTAAGCTCATTTTGACTTTGCATCAATACCACTGATTATGTATACCTCCCATCAAGAATTGATCTAATGGTTCTAAAACCATTTTTACATCATCAATGAGACCTTAATCATACCTCGATTACATTTGGTAAATCCATAAATACTCAATTTTACACCGAAATACTAGTAATCGACATTGTACTATTTTTCACTACTTAACATATTTTGCCTTCTATATCTCACTTTCATCACTTAATTACATGCCTTGTCCATATTTTTCATACTTTCTTATATCTTGAGCAAATCAAACACCCATAAAAGACAACTCAAATGCCACAAGGTTAATAATATTGAGCATACATATAGACATCACATACACAATTTTTATACTTATACATGAAAACACTTATAAGAATATGCACATGCTCAAATTATACATATTGTATGATATGTAATGCAATGCAATCATGTGATTATTGGCTATATTATATCAAAATAATGTGGGTGCTACAGTATTTAGCAGTTATAATAGACAGATACATATATAGTGATATTATCATAAATTTTAAAAATATGTATCTATAATTTTTGAACTAAATTTTGTATATTTAGTATTAGTAAATTTGATTTTGACTAAATTTAATTAGTTAAATAAACTCGGATACTGTAATTATATATATGACATATAACTACATAGTAAACTACTAAAAAATGAAACAGAAAGAGAACGTTTATAATGATTTCTATAATTCACACAATGACTAGTTAAGGAGAAATATTGTTATTTGTACTTTTATTTATTTATGTATATATATGCTTTTGAAGAAATAATATATGTGAAGTGAACCACCACATAACATTCAAAGTTTGTTACAGAAAAAAAGAATCATAAATTGGAGGAATTTTTTTTTAAGAAAGAAAAGACAAAATGATCCTGTCAATGCATAGACTTCATTATAACTTAAATATTAATAATAATAATAGAAAAATATTGAGAAGGAATTGAATCCCAAACTCAAAATGTAATCGACACTGAATATGAGATGGGAAAATATAAATGATTCCGTATAATAATCAAATGTATTTATCAATAAAAAAAAAAAGCCATTGACTAAAAAAAGTAGCAAATTTTATATGGTTATTTTCCACCTAATTAATAATTTGTTATATAAAAATTTAAATTGGTAGATTAAAAAAATATGTATACTATAAGGATGAATAGTTTTGTAAAGATCTTGGCCGACGTAAAGTAAAAAGACAGACTGACCCTCGCAAGCCAGCCAAGAACACGTGGCATTAAATATTATTAGTCTAAAATTCAAAATTCAATGGCTCTTGCCTTAGCGTGATAACTAACCACGATGGACAATTCCAATCAAAGTTGGTCCAACAAGTCAATAAACTTCAATTTCATGATGCGTTGGAACATTAATCTTATCTTTGAAACGTTCCCATGCAAAGAATTCATACACGCTAAGAGCTGGACCTCTAAATGAGCTTATACTTTAAAATTTTGAAGATATTCGCTAAAATTCACCTCCGTCATCTCCGTCGTAGGAATGTAAATGGGCGAGTCCGTCTCTTTTTTTATATTTATAGAATTTTTAGAGTTCCTTTAAATATATATTTTTATTTTTTATTAATTTTTATTTCTTTTTCTCTCCAAATTTATTAATTTTTTATTTATTTTAATCAATACAAATATTTACGTGTTATCCTTATTTTCCCCCTGAACACGCGGCATGACGCAATGGGCCTATGGGCTCCTTTAAAGAGATCCAGGCCCATCCTGAGCCCGATGAACGAAGAAAGTAGAAAGTTCTAACGGCACAATCATCAGTAAGTCCAACTACGTTTGACAAGCGCGACCATGACAAGGGAACCGGGACCAAAATGCAGGCCCAACTCATCTCCCCAGTCCCAACCTATATGTACCCTCCGGGATATTAATAAGGATGACATGCTCATGAGTCTGGGAATACAACGTAGTAAAGAATGAACCCAGGCAGGCCCTGGTGAACGAACTAGGACATTAGTAAAGGAATTCGGACTAGACGTCCGGATGGGGCAAGATTGATCTTCCCTGATGCTAACATATTCCCCAGAAACACGGAAGTTGGTCTCTTCAACTAACCTGCAGAAGAGGTTACATACGGAATGTTAGCTGCTACTAGGAAACAGTTGGTCTACTCTGACATATCCTGTCCCCAGGATCCCCTTAGAAGCCCACGCGAACCAATCTGAGGTTATGTACTATTGACAACTGTACGACTTTGCCACGCCCAAGCGGGCCCAATAGGTCCTGATTAATATGTATTATTTAGCAAAATCATTTGTATTAAGTATTAGCGAGCAAACCATGATTACATCCCTATTGGGCTCGGATTAGTCCGGCCCAAGCCCATCGCACCTCAGCTGCCTATAAATAAGACCAGTTGTGCACTTTTGCGGGGATCCCAATTTTTCCCTTGTAAGCAATTACTCTGCTTAAACTTACAGAAAACTCTATTGTCAAAAGCTCACTAAAGATCTAATACAATAGACTCATGGACTAAGGCTCATTAATGCCCCAACCACGTAAAAATCATGCTTGTTTATCGTCGATCCAAACTTTCTAGCTCTCTTTTATTATTATATTTATAGTTTCTGAAAAACTCGTAAACATTAGAGATATAATATTTAAATGATATAAAAATATATATAAAGAAATTGATATATGGTGTACTGTAAAATGAATTTTAATAATGTATTTTAAAGAATAAAATAGAAGAGCTATTGGGATTGGGAGTTCTCTAAACTATTTGTAACAATATTAATGTTTCTTTCATGATGTATTTATATAAATATATTACATATGGAAAATTATTGGGTTGTGCAGGTTGAGCATAAATAATTTTAATTTAGAGGTGGGCAAAAAATAACTAATAAATTCAAAACAATAAATGTTTTAAAATCTATTTATTACACTTTAATTAAAAATATCCAAATGTAATGATTATATAGAAGTAAATTGGATCAAAGTTTACTATCTAAACCATGTGAGATTTTGTATTTCTACTTTTTTCTTTAGTGATTTCCACTATTAAATCAATAGATCATATGGGCTCAAGTCTCTACAGGAGCAGATGTTGCATTTTTTACTATATAAATTAGTTGATTTTTTTAAGCATGGGCAGGTGCCACCCTAGGCTCAACCTGGGTCTGCCGCTCGACATCCTATAAATTTTTAAAAAAATTGAGATAATATAAAATTTTAAAATAAGAATTTAAATAATTTATTGCATGTCGTGTTTGTTTCAATATATATACGTTTTTATGATAAGTTATTTAAATCATGATTTCAGCATCCTAAATTATCTAAACTTTCCTAAAAAATTTGTGAATATTTTACTGTAACTATATTATATACCATCATATAAAATAATATAGAGTTCAACTTATCCATATTCAAATATACGAAAATTAACTATAGAACAATCATATATAATGCATAAACTATGACCACAAATGTTATTATTTCGTATAAGATAATTTGAAAATAGTACTCTCAAAATATTATCTTAAAAAATTGGATTTGATTTTAAGTAGAAAAAATGTGGATTTTATGGGATTTATTTCTTATCATTGTTTTGGAAAGTTAATGGTGAAACAATAGGTTGTTTTGTCTCAGCAGTCTCATTTTTCAGGATGGTAAACACTTAAGATTTTGTCCTTTTTGTTTTCTCTAATTAATGTGCTTTGCTTATATTGTAATTTATGAACTAGCCAAATATGCATTTTTGATATTGAATTTATTTGTTTAGAAGAGATTCATCCTTATATCATTATGGCTTTTGTTATACAAAATTCCTATTAATTAGTGATAAAATTGGTAATTATATTTTGAAAATATATATATTTATAGGTTTTAGATTCTCTTCATTATATATACAACCAAATACTATTTTACACAGGATAATTATATTGCCCTATTGAACTTACTTAATAATCAGATTAAGTTCAAATTCAATGCTTCAAACAAATCCAACATATGATCAATGCCAATTTTACAAAGACGTGTAACTTTAAAATTTGCACACGATTTCTTTGTGCCTTAAATTGGCCCAAGCTAGCTTTTAAATTTATTAATGATACAATAGATAACACCAATTACAAATTCAAAATCGTACATTATTGAAAGTCTTAGAGATTTAGGAAAGATTCAAACCTAACCACATGTCTAACCATTTAAATTACATTTTTTTTTAGTACAAGGATGTTTTATTTTAAATCTCAAAATTGCATTTTAATTCAAATGAATAACTCATTACTAATACTACAATTACTTAAAAAAGGGTGTAACACATTTTAACTAATATATATATATATATAAATAATAATAAAAAGATTGTAACAAAATACCTTGTACGTACATATCAATATGAAAAATATACCTATGAACCACTCAAGTTCTCCGCAGCATTATATTCACCAACTTCCTCAATGCGTACACGAAGCTCCTCATATACTTGTATGGAGTTAGCGATGAACTTCTCCATAGCCATAAATATCTGCTTCAAACCCAATTGTAAATCACTACACTTGATAATATCACTATGGCTAAGAACAAAACCAGTTACCATATTCTTTTCTCGACCCTGAATCAACTTAACCATCTTTTGCTCTTCCCTCTCCAAAATCTTAACTTTTCTTTCAATTTCCTTGTCTGAAATGACCATTTTAAGTAACTCAACATTGTGCTCTTTCAATTGGGTATCAATACAAGCAAGACAGCCTTGAATGGCACCAATCACTTCCTTCTCTGAAATCCTATCCAAGGCTTGGGACCAATGGTTACAGATCACGAAAATGTTGGGCGCGCCAAGGCGGCCGGGAGAGAAGGGTATTTGGCCATCCGAAGTTTCTTCGGGCTCATATAGAAGACATCTCATGAGCCAACCGTTCATGGATTTGATGTAGTCCTTTTGGGAGAAAATCCAATTGGAGAAGCTCAAGTTCCATGATTGAAGAACTAGCTTGAGTTGTATGGCTGCTTCAAGATCAGCATTGTTGAGTTTCTCATTAGATGTTATAGCATTGGCATCTAAGCTTTTGACCTCTGAAATTGCTTGGTATTGGCGCTTGTGACATTCTATCATGGCTTTCCACATTGGTAGTAATCTACAACACAAAAAATCAAATTTGGTTCTCTGAGTATATAAATTTATATTTATGTGTATTTATATGCTGCCAGAATGCATCTGATAAGTACAGTACTTAGTACATTGAGCCTAGCCCAGTAAAAGAATTGAATTTTAGACTTTTTTTAATTATTATTTCAGAATTATTATGTGCACTGAACTATAACAGAAAAATATCATTGTATCTCTGACCAGAAATAACTTGGTCAAAGAAAAGTCAACAGGAAAAGAACTATTAAAATGGGAATTCAATATTCACACCCTACATCTGACAAAATATATATATATATATCTTCACACCCTACATAAAATTCTTAAATTTAAATTATAACTATGTACATACATGATATGCAAAGATCAACACTTGGTTATCCTCCAATTTAGTAATTAACCAACAAAAGATCAAAGTAATAACATAATATATAAGGTTTGGATTTTGTTCTCACCAATTCCCTGTTTGATTTATAATAATCAGATTAAGTTTATGCAAAGATCAACACTTGGTATCCTCCAATTCACCAACAAAAAAAAATGAAATAATAAGATATACATGAGGTTTAGATTTTGTTCTTGTGAATTCTTATTGGTTCATAACTATCGGATCAATGATTAGATTAATCGCACACTTATCAATCATTTCTTAAAAAAGAAATTGTAAAAAAAACATCAAAAGCCTATAAATGTGTACCTGTTGTTCAATTCCTTGATTTGAGGCCACAATTCTTCATTTCTCAACTTATTTATTGCAATGGATATCCTATCAACTATTTGAAACGCAATCTTCAATTTAGTCGATAGATCTCTTAGTAAGGCTTTAGTGGAGTTAGCTTTCAGTGCTTTACCACCACCACCTTCTCTATCCAAAATTTTCAGCTGCTGGTACTTTTTCTGATAAATTGTTCGTAGTTTTTCCTCAGCCTACACAACATGGTCAACACCATTTTGACCTCAACATAATTAAAAATAACAGAAAAAAAAATAATTAAAAAAATAAACCATTATACCTTGACTTCAAGATAAAGTTTCTTCTCCCATAATAAGAGCTTCTTTAGAGTCGAAGATAGATTTGGTGAACTGATCACCCCCATATCTTCCTCAAAAACCAATCGAAATGAATCTGTTTTGACCAAATTTAACTTTCATATTTAAAAAATAAATAAAAAAATCTGTGAAATAAACATATTCTTAATATCATTTTGAAAAATGCCATTATTCAACATATCATTTTTGCTACATAAAATTTACGAAAAAAAAAAGAGAGAGAATTTACCTTGATTAAGAGGTACCCTTAAGCGATGGTGGAGTAACTTCAAAACTTCATTGCCAGACTCCGAAGCTTGAACAAACTGAAGCTTAATCTCATCCATGGCTTCTGGGACACCAAGTACTACAACTGAACTGTTTGGAGTTTTCGTAGTAACCGAGTCGTTTGTTTTCTCAGAGCTTTCCTTCTTCGTTTCCCCACTCTTCTTCTCTAAAACTCGAACCTCATACGCCGTCGTTTCGCCATTCTCAGCCTGCTCACCACTCGGCTTACTACTTCCCTGTACTTTCTCCGTAGCTTCACTTCGCTCCGGATTCGAAGTGTATAACCGCTCGTACTTCTCGAAATTCTCGAACAAGTTCAAGAAATCCCAAGCCGAGCCGAGCGAAGCCGGTGGCGGAGACGGAGGCGGCTTTGAATTCAAGTAATTGAAGTTGTGGGAGATTATTAAGCCTTGGGTTTCCTCTTCGCTGATGTAATTATGCCCGAGTTTATTATCAGTATCCTCGTCCTCGGAAGAATCGGAAGGGAATCGGAGGTGCGAGTCAGAGTTGGAGTCCGGGTTTGATTTATGCACCGGGGAAGAAGAAGCCGCGGCCGCCGGAGATAAAGAAGAACACTTTTTCAAAGCTTCGCTGTTGACTACATTTTGACTGAAGAAACGATCGAAAGCGGGACCCAATGCCTTGAGGGACTCGAGGTATGCGGCGTGAGCTTCGGCGAAGTCGTGGCTATGGCGGAGAGCTTCGTCCAGGAATCTACATCGGTCCCGGCACAACGCCACCGCCGGAAGATCGTTGAGCTTCGAGTTGGCGCAGCCCATAATGGATGACGGAGTGAACCCAATTCAAAACGCTGTCGTTTTCACTTCTTCGCACTTCGATTTTGAATATCAGAATGGAGCGAGTGAGTGAGAGAGTTCTATAGTTTTTATTTATTTTTTTAATAATGGCGTATTTAAATGCTTGTGTTCGGGAATAGTAGAATAGTAAAGGACCACTTTTTTTTTTAATTAATTTTTATTTTTTGTTTTAGGTAAAAAAAAAAATTGGAGAGTGAAAAACTCAGTCAGCAGCACATAGTTCTAATCTAGTAAAATACTGTATAAAACGTAAGAAAGAGAAACGTCATCACACAACGTCTCAAATTTTTGTCTTTAAATTTTTTTGCAAAGGTGGGCCTGATTTAAACATTTATTACACATGGAGGTACGCTTTCTTCAGTTAATTGTGCATTTTGCTTTGTTTGCTTGCATTTATTCTCAAATCTGTATTTTAGCTTCGGTTCTTCAAGTGTTTTCCTTAGGACCCATAAAAGAGACAGAAAGGGAAAAAACTGACAAAATAAAAAGGCATTGATTGTTAATTTATTGTGAATTTGACAATAACAAAAGCGTGTTTTATAATTTTCAAAAACTATCATAATAGTAATAATCACACCAACCATAACAGAGAAAGAGAAATGGGATGATTTTTAGTTACACATTCAAATGAATAATCATGTTTTAAAAAGCACCCCATTATTTTTTTGTTTTTAGACAATATTAACCGTTGTGATATAATAATAAGGTAAATAAATCTACCCAAGAACTAGATATAATAGATTGAATGGTAGTACACTATCTAAAAAGAAGGTCATGGTGGAATTCCAACTCAGTAAAATTTGGCTTCTTCTCTGTTCTACTTTTTCAAATGGATTATACAATAGTGAATGACCATAAGGAATGGTCTATTATTGATCCTCTCTTACTAAGCCCATGTTTGGTTGAATTCAAAGAATGTTTTGTTCATTTAGAATTTAAAATATTAACATGTCATTTTAATAGCATGATTTTTAGTGGATTGATTATCCTTCCTAAAAATATAAAAACAATACTATTTTATTTTTATTCTATTTATATTCGTACTAATATTCTCGTTCTTCTATTTTCATTATGTACAACTATGTATAGAAACGAGATGACTCACATAGTAGTTATCAAATAAGTCTTACAATTTTTTTTCTTCAATTAAATTTTTAAACAATTTTATCACTACCAATTAAAAAAAAAAATAGTCAAGATTGTAAGAAATATGACTCCTCTTTCAACTAAACAAACATTACTTCATTGAGTTTTACTTCTTGTCCATTGGTACCAAACAATACAAAGATGTGACATAGTATTGTTAGTGTAATTTAATATCAGCTACCATATATTTAAATTTAATAAGTATAAAGTATGATTTCATATATTTTGACAACTTAAAATGACATATAGCAATAACCAAACAAGTGTTTGATGCTATAAAATATAAAGAAATGACTTTAGCATGATTTGAGCTCTCCAACGAGCACTGGCAGTGACAGCGCACTGAAAGGTCCCCCACAAGGCACAATCACTTTTTGAAATCATGCATAATGTTGTTAGGAAGTGATTACATATGATTTTTTTTTTACCTTTTTTTCATAGCCCAATCAGTGAAAACTGAAAACCCCATAACGTGCATGGAAGTGCTGAAGAGAATGACATCGAGTAATATTTGAAAATGACTTTGAATTTGCTTTTGAATTTTATTTATTTTGTTTGCCTTTATTGGGTTGGAAAGTGAGACAACGAAGTGGAGCCCATTACAGAGCCTTGCTTTGCACGGCCCATTTGGCTTTTCTCAGCGTGTTGTTGACGAATCCCTGTCGGCCTCGTGGGCCTCGGCCTAGTGGTGCTTTGAGTGCCCTTATTAATAATAAGATGAAGAACAGGACAATTTTAGTATTGCAAAAGCTAAAATTCTCTTTTGTCTCAATTGGGATATGACATTTTTAAACTTTGATAACTAATTCTAATTCACTAGTGCGTTGAAGTTCAATTTCTTGACTTGACTCCAAAAGTAATTAGTTATAAAAATATTTATATATTAAAATTCAAACCCAACGATCATATAACAGTGTGACCAAAAAATCCAATTCTATTTCTCACTTGACTTGAGCATGTATTCTTTTAAAATGCACTTATTTTTAGATAATCCGATCACTATTGATTTTTTTTTTTTGTGTGTGTTTTTTAAGAGATGATTGAAATGTCACTTTTTTGTACAATGCTTAATTGTGACTTTTTATTATTGAAAAATGTTTTCGATCTCTAGTGAATCAGCCCTCCTCAATTTTGGAGCCATATAAAAAGAGCACTCAAGCCCTCCTCAATTTTTTAAAATTAATTTAGTAATATTTTTTTTAAAATATTGAGCAATTTTTTATTGAGAAAAAAGGTAATTTAATTATTTCTAAAAATTTAAAATTACTCATCTAAAAATTTGGCTCCATATTTGGCATTAAAGAAGAGCATAATCAATTATGCAATCTACTAAAGTATATGTGCTAGTGGACTCTACTTGATTCAACGACTACTTTAGTAAAATCAGGATTCAATGTAATATATTTTGTACTATAATTATGATTCATTTGATTGTAACATGTAAGAGCATCTTTAATTTTATGTCAAATTAGTGATGCATTACTAAAATATAGTTCACTCTAAAAAATAATTGCTCCAATAGTGTGTTAAAAGTTGTGTCAAATTTAACATGCAATATAGCATGTTACATATTTTGCATTACCATTGTTGTATGTGTTTTCACCCAAGGACACGTGGCAGTCCGAGTAGGACATGTGGCAAGGACGTGTACTTCTTCAGATGAGGCCATGCCCCAAGGATCAGTCCTCGGAGGGTTGATCCCTCAATTAGAGAATACTCCCTTCGGGTATAGGAAGGGCACAGACGTCTCTCCGAGACCATGCCCCGAGAGCTACAGACTTCTCTCCAAGGCCATGCCCCGAGAGTTGCTTGGCAATCCATGGTTTTCTTACCATCAATTATCTTTCAGGGCGAGGACCTTGTCCTCGGGATCTAAAAGATAAGTCAGGTGTCAACCAATGCGGGTTTGCAGCCTCAGAGGAGTACCTGACAACCTTTTAGACGATCCGTCCACAGTGTTGTCGATTGTACTCTCAACAATTCGCATTCTCACTACGTCGTCTGACACGGAGATACGTACAACATACCCTTGATAATTTTGCAAAATAGACAAAGGAGATTTGAGAGAGAATCAAAATGGAGGCTAGGTTTTCATTATATCAAAAGAGATGAAAATAAGAGTACAAGATCAACAAAATATATAGTCAAAATAATGAGAGGCTAAAAGACTAAACTACCCTTACATAATAATAAAACTTATATTATTAACAACCCTGACAATACGTGGGGAATGTTCCTCATAAAGTAGGTACCTTTCCACAGTGGGCCCCACGGATCTCGCTTGGGACGTGGTCTCTATTCATACAGCCCAATGCATTGAATTGTTATTTGTAACGACCCAAATTTCCTAATAAGGTTTAGGACCTTGATTAGGAGGCCGAGAGGGCCATAATTGATTTACTGTGCTATTATATGATTATATGCATGATTATGTGGGTCATATTACTATATGATGATAAAGGCATGCATGGGGCTATATACTCTGCTGTGAGGGTATTTTGGTAATCTGGCTCATTGAGAGTGTAATTGCATACTTGTGTGTATATTGGTAGGCTAATGTTGAGACCACATTATTATGTGGGTATGTCTGCAGCTTGTGGCTCGAGGCGATCCTAACAAGCGGTTTAGCGGGAAAGTCACAGCGGAGATTTATACCCAGTTATTTGGGAATTTGGAGAATATATATATTGGAGATGATTTGGTATTGAGAAATATAATTGGTGACTAATTAGATGATGGGAATTAAGTGGTAAATATTTAGGACACTTGAGGAGTTAGTGGGAATTGGGAGCAATGACTAAAATGCCCTTAGGGTATTTAAAAGCTTGGTTTAATTGGGAGGGAAATATGGTCATTTGACTATAAGAGATAAGTAACACCAGCCTTTATGCCTTAGTGGAATTATTAGAAAGTGTGAGAAGCTGAAGGAAAGGGAAAGAAGGAAAGAAAGAAGAAAAACAAGGACTTCTCTTCTCCATTCGGTTTGTTATTTTCTTCATCATCTTTCTGTGAGTTTTGGAGCTGGGATCTTGGGGAAAGTTCAGACTGGAGCTTAGGGCTAAGGACCTTGGTGAAGCTTGAAGAACTAGCAGGATTTAGCCAGTCAATTGAGGTAAGTTTTAAGGTTTCTTGATGTGATTTCTGGGTTTTAATGAGATGGTTTCTAAGTTTGAGTTTTTGGATGCAATAAAGGGATATTGTAACGCCCTGGATAACCAAGACCGTTACACTGTGTGTTTAAAATAGTGCAAGACTTGCTAACCAAGTCATTCAGACAAAGTGTAAACTCTATACCATTATCAGAGTAAGAATAAAAAGATTTCGGTCACAAACAGGCTATTTTCATTTAAAAATGACAGTTTAATACATGGAGACCCAAAACAGGGTTTAGGTGTCTTAGATACAACAAATTCTAGAAGTTACAAATAGTTCAAGCCACTCTAATGGCAAAATATATATTTTAGGTTTCCGTTCCTGTACAATCTCTCGACCGTGGCGGCCGAGCAGCTGACGATGTACACCTCGCCCCCAGAGCTCTCCAACTCATGGTAGATTCAGCCTACCCTTGCCTTAACCTGCACCACGTAGCACCCGTGAGCCAAGGCCCAGCAAGAAAGCATAATAACATAGCAAGATCAGTAACACTTATCTAATATTTTACAATGCTCAACTAAGAATTCGATATTTCATAACATTTATCCAATCAGTAATAACAGTTTGTCATCCAAACAGTCAACCAACTATATTCATAACACAATATTCACATTCATAGCCAACAGATTGTCACAACCATCAAATAACATTCAGGGTTGGCGCCCTTAGTCGCACCCTCTATTTAACACACTGTCTTCGGCTCATTAGGGCCGCCCCCAGTGTAATACTCACTGACTCCGGCCAGCTTAACCGAGCTCAGTGATAGATAAGCTGCCTCAGCTACCAGTGGCCGAGCCGCGCCCCAGTGCGCAAATATTGATTCCGGCACTCTTAGGCCGGTAATCGCATGTCCCATGGCATAATAACACCATCACACGACATGATATACAAATGGAGGGAACTCTTAGTCCCATCATGTTCACATGGTTAATCACATTCAAATAACAATGTATACAAGCATAGGGAACACTTAGTCCCAACCTAACCACATAATCAGGTGCAGCTTTCTTACCTTTTTCACTAGCTTTGATCACTTGACTCCTTGAGCACGATCCCCCTCGAGCCCTAGCGCTTACCTAATCACAATCATGGCCAAAGTCATTAAAAATTCCCAAGTTCAAAACCTAGCCCCGGGGCCAATCCCGAGCCCCCGGAAAGTCCTAGTTCCACCAAACAAGGTGGTGGAACCAAACCCCAAACCTTAGGTCAAAAACCCTTGCAAACAACCCTAAAATCCACTTCAGGAAGCAGGGTAGCGCTACAGCGCTCATGGGAGGGCGCTACAGCGCTACAAACAGAAGCCAAAATCCCTCAGCAAACTTGGCCTAGCGCTACAGCGCCCAAAGGCTAGCGTTGTAGCGCTAGTCACAGACAGATTTACACCAATTTTCCTCCTCTGTGATTTTCTCGAACCAAAACTCTTCCAACTCTTTCCCAATCTCAAAAACAACCTCATGACCATATTCCACTCATCCCAAGCACCCCAAACATCTAGAACTCAAGCACATGCATCCACAAACTCAGAATTCACCATAGCCACTCCTAAGCTCCAAAACTCAATCAAATCCAGCTGAACAACAAAGTTAAAGTTTAGGCTTTATACCTTTGATATAATTTCGACCACAAGCTGTCTCTAAACCTTCTTGGATTGCTTATCCTCAGTCTTAAGCCTGAATTCCCTCAAGTGATGGCCTAATCCTGCTAACCCTTGCCAAATCCTCAATCTTTGCTCAGTAACCTTGTGGCTTAATTGGACTAACTTTCCTCTGAGTTTTACTCCAGAAACCCTCGAGAAATTGGTGAAGAAAACATAAACCGACTTAGAGAACTCTCTTTGTTTTCCCTTCTTTCTTTTCCCTTCATTTTCTTTCTTTTTCAGACTTCTCCAATATTCTACAAATCCCACTAACATAAAGCCCTGGTATTATTTAACTTCTGTAAGCTAAATGACTAGTATGCCCTCCCCCAATAAGTCTAAACCCCTTTAATCCACTTAAGGGCATTTTAGTCATTTTACCCAATTTCCGCTAATTCCTCGAGTGTCTCTAATATTTCCCGCTTAATTCCCGATACCTAACTAATCTCCAATTATATTTCTCAATGTTAAAAACAATAGACTCCAATATGCTCACCAAGTTCCCATTTATACCCCTAGGCTCACCCCGAGCCGGGTATAAGTCCCCGCCATGACTTTTCGCCACTTTGCTCGCTAGGATCGTCTCGAGTCACAGATCACAAATATATCCACATAATAATGTGGTCTCAACATTAGCCTACCAGTATACACACAAATACACAATTACGCTCTCAATGAGCCAAATTACCATAATACCCTCACAACAGAGTATATAGTCCCATGCATGCCTTTATCATCATATAATAATATGACCCACACAATCATGCATATAATCATATAATAATACAATAAACCAATTATGGCCCTCCCGGCCTCCTAATCAAGGTCCTAAACCTTATTAGGAAATTTGGGTCGTTACAGATATGAACCTGAAGAGTTGAAGGGCTTGAGGCTGGTTGGATGCTAGGAATAACCTAAGGTCGAAATCCTCCATAGAAGGTAATAAGTTCTGGCTTTGATGTTCTAGGAATCTGAGTTTCTGGTTGAGTCTTTCAGTTCTTGGGTTCATTGTTTGTTTTTCTAGTTTGATGATGCATGTGGTTAGGTCTTGTGTTATTGAGTTGTATGGGGTGAGTTATAGGTGATGGTAGACTCAATTTGGTGTGTAATTGAGGATTAGAAGGGTTCCAAGGGGTTTTAGTTCGAGGAAAGTCGAAGAGAGAAAACAGGGTGCTGCTGGTCTGTGACTAGCGCTGTAGCGCTAGCCTTTGGGTGCTACAGCGCTAGGCTAGGGCTTCCTGGGCATTTTGGTTCTGCTTGTAGCGCCATAGCGCCCTCCTTAGAGCGCTGTAGCGCTACCCTGTCCCCAAGAAGGGGTTTTTGAGTTTTTCTTTAGGGTTTTTGCCCGGAGGCTCGGGGTTTGATACCACCACCCCGTTTGGTGGAATTAGGGCCTCCCGGGGGCTCGGGATTGGTCCCAAGGCTAGGTTGTGGATTTGAAGTTTGGTGGTGATTCTGATCTATGGCTGTGACTAGGTACGCGCTAAGGTTCAGACGGGATCGAGCTTGAGGATCAATTGAGAGAGCTAGCGGGATCTAAAGGTAAGAAAGTTGCACCTGATTATGTGGCTAGGTTGGGACTAAGTGTTCCCTATGTTTGTATGCATTGTTATGTGAATGTGATTAACCATGTGGACACGATGGGACTAAGAGCTCCCTACATTTGTATATCATGTCATGAGATGGTATTATTATACCTTGGGACCTGCGATAGCCGACCTAAGGGTGTCGGAATTAATATTTCCGCACAGGGCGCGGCTCGGCCACTGGTAGTTGAGGCAGCTTATTTATCACTGAGCTCGGTTAAGCTGGCCAGAGTCAGTGAGTATTACACTGGGGGCGGCCCAAGTGAGCCGAAGACAGTGTGTTAAATAGAGGGTGCAACTAAGGGCGCTGACCCTGAGTATTATTTGATGGATGTGATAATTTGTTGATTATGAACGTGAATATTGTGTTATGGATAAGATTGGTTGACTGTCTGGATGATAAACTGTTAATTTACTAAGTGTTATCACTGATTGAATAACTGTTTTGAATTGCTGAATTCCTGGTTGTGCATTGTGGAATATTTGATTAATGATGTTGGTTTTGCTATGATATCATGCTTTCTTGCTGGGCCTCGGCTCACGGGTGTTACGTGGTGCAGGTAAAGGGATGGGTAGGCTGAGTCAACCATGAGTTGGAGAGCTATGGGAGCGAGGTGTACATTGTCAGCTGCTCGGCCGCCACGGTCGAGGGATTGTACAGGGACGGAAACCTAAAATGTATATTTTGCCATTAGAGTGGCTTAAATTATTTGTAACTCTAGAAACTTGCTGTAACTAAGTCATCTAAACCCTGTTTTGAGTTTCCATGTATTAAACTGTCATTTTCAATAAAAATAGCCTGTTTGTGACCGAAATCTTTTATTCCTAATCTGTTGATGACGTTGAATTCACATTTTAATTAAATGACTTGATTAGCACTATTTTAAACACACAGTGTAACGGTCTTGGTTATCCAAGGCGTTACATTATTAATCCCCAATAACGAAAAGAATGTATATTAATTACGAATGATTAGTATTAATTACCCCAGCCTCTATAAATAGAGCTGAGAGTCTCATTGTAAATGGTTCGGTTTTTTAGAGAGAAAACACCTTGTACTCAGAGCAATATAAACATTGCCTGAGAATACACCATTGGAACTTGCCATAACAAGCTTCCAATCATCTTAATATCAGAGACTTGTGGACTAAGGTTCTTTTATAACCTGAACCACGTAAAAATCATTTATGTTCGTGTTACTTGTTTCTTTAATCTCTCATTTTAAGGTTGATAATGAAAAAGACATTCAGCAACCATAAATGCTACATTTTTTTATTTATTATTATGATATTTTTATTATTTTAGTATTATCTTTATCTATCGGCATTAAATGCTAGACTTTTTTCCTTATTATCTTTAACTATCACCAATAAAATATAAAAGAAAATTATTACTTTTTGAATATTTTAAATAAATATCAAATGAGCAATAATGAAATATTAATTTTTGCATCAACTTTTACAATTGTACATTGGAGCATAGTGCTAAAAATGTCAAATTTATCATAATTTAATTTTTGTGTCAAATATAACACAATATTTACTGTTATCCCAAAATTTGAAAAGAATGAGGTGGCAGTAAAATTGACACGTGGCATGGATTAGTTGGGTGATCTGGCTTAGCAGTAGCCCAATGCATCGGTGAAGAATTTGGACTGCTTGAGAGATGCCATAGTCAAGTCAAATACACCCGAGAAGAATACTTGGGCTAGAATGTGCTTGGCTCGGACCCTTGTCCGAGAAGCCCAAGTGTTTGGTTATAACCCAAGTCTAAGGAGCTTGAAGGATGGGTTTGGACTTTGGCTCGAGGGACAGAAGCAGCAGGTCCGATCGGACCTTAGCTTGAGGAGCCCCTAGATGCTTGGCTCGGACCTATCCGAGGTGAGCTTCCAAGTGCTTGGCTCGGACTTATCCGAGGTAAGCTTTCAAGAGGTTTGGCTCGGACATGTCCGAGGTGAGCCTCCAAGATGGTTGGCTCGGACCAAGTCCGAGGAGAGGTCCCATGCATGCCAAGGGATGGACTTAGATTTTGGCCAAGGAGAGGCCACAAAAGGTCCGATCGGACCTTAGTTGGAGGAACCAAGTGCTTGGCTCGGACCTATCCGAGGTGAGCTTCCAAGTGCTTGGCTCGGACCTATCCGAGGTGAGCTTCCAACATGCTTGGCTCGGACCTATCCGAGGTAAGCCTCCAAGATGTGTGGCTCGGACATGTCCAAGGTGAGCTTCCAATATGGTTGGATCGGACCAAGTCCAAAGAGAGGCAAGGGTGATTGCCTCGAACCCTAGTCCGAGGAGAAGGCAAGAATAGGTCCGATCGGACCCTAGTCCAAGGAGCCAAATTACTTGGCTCGGACCTTAGTCCGAGTTATGCTCAAGGAGGTTGGCTCGGACCATGTCCGAGGAGAGCCAATGCATGTGGCTCGAACCTTGGTCAGAAGACGATAATCATCAACAAACAAACTAGACTACGTCAAATTCCCGGGAACTACTTCAGTAAGAATCGGTCTGGGCACCGCGGGAATCTCTCATTCCTCACTCAAATTAAGGAATCTGTTGTATTTTAAATATTTCTTGTAATTTAAATATAAGATGAATAATAAAATATCCCTATCTGAAGGGGATATCAGTTGAGGATCCCAAGCCTATAAATAGAGGGTTGATGGGATCGTAAAGGGACTTTTGGGAAAATTGAGAATTAGTTTGTGTTCTAGAGAGAGAAAGTGTGTTTTTCTTGAGATAATCCCTTTTTTGTATTCTGGAATATTTACATTTAAGAAACTCAGTTGACACTGGTTCATCTAATCTTGAGTGTGAATAAAATAATAAAATCTCTAAGTGGATTAGGCTATTACCGACTGATCGGGGCTGAACCACTATAAAATCTCTTGTGTTATTTACTTTCATGGATTAAACTGTCTGTTGTCGTTTACATTCTCTTGAAGGCTTGTCGTTATTGACGTTCTCACGTCGTTGGCTAAAAACACAGTCAACATTTTGGTGCTTTCATTGAGAGCCTGAAGAGAAAAACAGATAGTCCCTGAAGCTATATGGCGTCTAAGAACACTAATGCGCCCTCCAAGAGGGCAAGCACCTCTAAGGAGCATGCTAGATCAGAGGGTCCCAGCGTTCAAGATCGTGAGACTGAGCCTAGAGTTGTGCTCGAGGATGTAGCTCCAGAAGTTGAAGAGCTCCAGGAGAACATGAGTGCATTCCAGGAGGAGCTGGCTCAGTTCAATGCTAGGCAGGAGGCCTTTGCTGAGGAAATGGCCAGGCAGAAACGGGAGATGGACACTAGGAGCGAGGAGATCCGTCGACAGCAGGAGGAGGCCGACAGGCGACATCGCGAAGCTGCACTTGCTCTGGAGGCAGCTACACAACTGACCAGAGCCAATGCTCAGGCTGCGCCTGGGGTGACACCCACCCCAGAGGCAAGGACCACAGAAGCTGGTAGTAAGAAAACTGATAGACCAGGCAGGGGTAGTGATAACCCACCTGGTCATGAAGAGGAGGGAGTCCGATCGCGCATTGCCTCAACCCAAAGGGGGAACTCTAAGACCCCCTCAAGGAGCCACCGATCAGAGACTTCCAGGTCAGGGAGTCATAGGTCAGGCAGTAAGAAAACACCTTCTGAGCAGGAGCACAATAGAGCTCCTCGTGGCAAAGAGACTTCTCACTTCAAAGATGGACATGGGTGTGATGAAGCTGACAGTCACCACACCAACCAGTCGAAGGAGAAGAATAATAACCGACGAGGAAGAGAAGATCAACCAGCTCAAACGGGAAAGCCACCACGGCATCCCAACCAGCGTATTGGCAAGGAGCACGCTCCACCTAGCAGACCATCCGAGAAGACTCGGAGTACGGTGTTCGACCGGTTGGGAAAGAACACTGCTCAGAAGGACCTGAGGGACGTCATTGATGATAGAAGGAGGACCATCCCGGTCGAAGGGCAGGAGCCAATCCGTCCTACCAGTCGAGTAGAAATACTCGATGGTGAGGTGCCGGATAGGAGTGCCCGACCAGGCGGTCCGAGATTGAGACCCCAGCTGTGGCCCCGGGCATCCAAGCCCAGCTTGATGCTTTGACAGCGGCAGTCCAGAGTTTGTCAAAACAACCAGCTATTGATCCGGTAGACCACAGGAGTGGTAGCCCTTTTCATGCTCGAATTAGAGCAGCTCAACCACCAAGGAAATACAAAGCACCGGTATTGCCAGTTTATACAGAAAAGGCAGACTCGGTAAGACACGTTGGAAAGTTTGAAGATCAGATGGAGCTGCTTGGGGTAAATGATGACTACCGCTGCAGAGTCTTCCCCACCACATTGTCAGACACTGCCCAGGAGTGGTACTGGAAGTTCAAACCAGACTCCATCACCTCTTGGGAGAGCTTTAGGAAGGAGTTCTGCAGGCAGTTCAGTACTGCCCGAACCCCTCCTGTTTATGCCAACCACTTGGTGGATATTAGGCAGGGTAAAGATGAGTCTCTCAAGAATTACATTCAAAGGTTCATAAGAGAAGCTAACCGAGCTACCGCAGTTGGAGATGAGGGGAAGATGGTGACGATCTCTTCCGGTATTATCTACCGAAGTCCTTTGTGGGACAGCATCCATCGCCATCCAATTTCAACTTTACAACAGTTTTTAGACCGAGCAGATAAATACATGAAGTTGGATGATGCTATTGAGAAGGGAGAGAATGGGTTGAACAATCCAAGTGGATCAAGTGATACTCCGAAGGATAGCGAAAATGATCAAGGTGGTAGTAAGAAATGTGGGAATAACGGGTCTGACCGCCGCAGTGAGAAAAAGGCTAAGTCGGGATCAAACGACAAGCCAACGAAGTATGAACCTCGATTCACCAACTACACCACTCTTTCGGCGACCCGGGCGGAGATCTATCTAGCCAGTCATCAGGAGGTCCCTTACCGGAAACCCCCACCAATCAAGAAGGAGATGAGTAAGAGGGATATGAACAAGTTCTGTCGTTTTCATGGAGACTATGGTCACGACACGAATTAGTGTAATCACCTTAAAGATGAGATAGAGTTTCTCCTCCGGTCGGGGAATCTAAAAAAGTACCGAGCAGAGAAGACCCAAGGAGAGGGGAGCAACAATAATCCTGGGTTCAAGCGGCAACGGTCCCCACCTTTGCAACCTGAACCTGTAGACTTCACATTAGATACTATATGTGGAGGACCACATCTTGCTGGAGATAGCAACAAGGCGAGGGAGAGGTATGCTCGCACCCTTCGTCATGAGTTGGATGCGGCATCCACCTCCGAGGTTATGACGGTGGAGGAGCGACCACCAAAGAACCCAAGGTATGAAAGTGAGTCCCTCACTTTCACTGAGGAAGATGCTAAACATGTGAGGTATCCTCACAATGACCCTCTTGTTGTGACAGTCCAAATAGCTAATATGAAGGTGAAAAGATGTCTGGTTGATACAGGAAGCTCCGTAAACATTATTTATAAGTCCTCTTTTGAAAAGATGAAGCTATCCATCAATGATTTGAAGCCGTGCTCTCACGTCATTTATGGGTTTACTGGAGAAGGACTGTCACCAACTGGGACAATCAAGTTACCAGTCACGACAGGGGAAGCTCCCAAGCATGAAACTTTAATGACTGAGTTTTTGATTGTTGACTGCCCGTCCGCCTACAATGTGGTTATTGGTCAACCACTACTCACCAACTTGCATGCGGTAGTTTCAATTTGGCACCTATGCATGAAGTTCCCGACCAGCGCTGGCATAGGCTGTGTCCAAGGAGACCAAATGGAGGCTAGGGAGTGATATAATGCCTCGATAGCTAAGGCGAAGAAAGGTGCCAAGGAGAACAACATGATTTTATGTGTTGAGAGAGAGGAGGTGGATGAGATGGATGTAGACCAGAGTCTTGTAGTAGTGAACGATGAAGAGATGTTAGAGGAGTGTGGCCAGGAGAGCACTCCTAGTTTGAAAAAGCAGAAGACCCCATCCGGTGATGAAGTCACCAAATAGGGCGTTGCCCAAAGCGAGGGAAGAGATTTTGATCCTCGCTTTGGGGATTATGAGAGTGATGTGGGACCTTCCGAGGAGTTATAGGAGGTCCCTATAGATGAGAATGACCCGACGAGAGGGGTCAAGATTGGAAAGAAGTTGAAAGCTGAGGTGAGAGCACAACTGATAGAATTCTTGCGAAGGAATCAAGATGTCTTCGCTTGGTCTCACAAGGATATGGTGGGTATCTCACCAACTGTGATCAGCCACGTGCTCAACGTGAATGAAGGATATCCAGCGGTGCAGCAGAAGAGGAGATTGCTTGACAAGGATCGAGTAAAGGCTCTTAAGGAGGAGGTAGAGCGATTGAAGGAGAATGGGTTTATCAGAGAGGCATACTACCCAGCTTGGGTTTCAAACCCAGTGTTGGTGCCCAAACCCAATGGAAAGTGGAGGACTTGTGTAGATTTTACTGATCTAAATAAAGCGTGCCCGAAGGATTGCTTTCCTTTACCGAGAATAGATCAGTTGGTAGATGCAACCTCTGGTCACGAGACCTTGTCCTTCATGGATGCGTATTCGGGGTACAACCAGATCAGCATGCATCCTCTTGATGAAGAACATACCAGCTTCTGAACAGATATAGGGCTATACTGCTATAGGGTCATGCCCTTCAGATTGAAGAATGCAGGAGCTACCTACCAGCGCTTGGTGAATGGTATGTTTCGTGACTTAATCGGCAAGAGCATGGAGGTATACGTAGACGATATGCTGGTGAAGTCAAAGGAAGCTGAGGGGCACATGAGAGACTTGGAGGAGTGCTTTGCAATATTGAGGAAGTATAACATGAAGTTAAACCCCCTCAAGTGTTCATTTGGAGTGGGTTCTGGAAAATTCCTTGGGTTTATTGTTAACTCCCGAGGAATAGAGGCAAACCCAGAGAAGATCAAGGCTCTCATAGAGATGAAGTCTCCAACAAGAATAAAGGATGTGCAAAGCTTGACTGGGCGGATTGCATCTCTAAGCAGGTTCGTTTCGAAATCAACGGACAAGTGCGTCCCGTTTTTTAACCTGCTTAAAGGAGGCTAGAAGTTTGAGTGGACCGCAGAGTGTGAACAAGCTTTCCAGGCGATAAAGGAGCATTTGGCCCAACCTCCTGTTCTTTCCAAGCCAGTTGATGGAGAAGACCTATTTATGTACCTAGCAGTCATGGAGCACGCTGTTAGTGCTGCTTTAGTACGTGAGGAGGATAAGGTGCAGCACCCAGTATATTATGTTAGCAAGCGATTAATAGGAGCGGAGTCTCGGTATCCCATGATCGAGAAGTTGGCTTACTGCTTGGTACTTGCATCACGAAAATTGCGGCCATACTTCCAAGCACACCCCATTAAGGTCCTTACTGACCAGCCTCTACGCCAAGTGTTACAGAAGCCGGAGTCGTCTGGTCGGCTACTTAAATGGGCAGTTGAGCTAGGCCAATTTGAAATCAAGTACCAACTGAGGACTGCTATTAAAGGTCAAGCTTTGGCAGATTTCATCGCTGAATGTACCGGAATCGCTGATGTTCCCGACCAGCAAGAGAGTGTTACTGGGCTAAAAGAAGAAATTCCTACTTGGCAACTTTTTGTTGATGGGTCATCGAATGAGCACCATTCAGGAGCTGGGATTATATTAGTCACACCAGAGAAGCACCGAATTCATTGTGCACTAAGATTCGGATTTAATGCTTCTAACAATGAGGCGGAGTATGAGGCCCTCTTAGCAGGCTTGCGACTGGCTAGAGATGTACGTGCCCGGTCGGTGGAGATAAATAGTGATTCCCAATTGGTGGTCTATCAAGTATTGTGGGAATATCAGGCAAGGGGCCTACGCATGGTGGCATACTTAAACAAAACCAAAGATTTGCTAGCCCAGTTTGAGGAGTATACCATCAAGCTAGTACCACGGGAGCAGAATTCCAATGCAGATGCTCTAGCAAAGCTTGCTAGTGCAAAAGACGCCGAAACTCTGAATATAGTACCGGTAGAATACTTGGCGGAGCCGAGCATTGATAAACAAGAGGCCATGCCGATCATGATAGCCGACACCTGGATGACTCCCATCATTGCTTACCTTGAGCAAGGGACCCTCCCAGATGGTCGTAATGAAGCAAGGAAGGTTATGAGGCAAGCTGCTAGATACACCATGGTAGATGGAGTGTTGTATATGAGAGGGTATCCCTACCTCTACTCAGGTGCATAACACCCGACCAGTCAAAGAACTTACTAGCTGAGGTGCATGAGGGGTTTTGTGGAGATCATGCTGGGGGGCAGAGTCTATCTAAAAAGATCTTGAGGCAAGGATTTTTCTGGCCTACCATGAACGAGGACTCTATGGAATACGTGAGGAGGTGTGACAAATGCCAAAGATTTTCTAAAGTGCCCAGAGCGCCCCCAAATGTCTTGAAGCAAATGCAAAGTCCGTGGCCTTTTGCAGTGTGGGGTATTGATCTGATCGGGAAGTTGCCCAAAGGAAAAGGAGGAGTGCAGTTTGCAGTGGTCGCGGTAGATTATTTTACTAAGTGGACTGAGGCCGAGCCATTAGCCACGATCACATCTGTAATGCCCCAAATTTCCTAATAAGGTTTAGGACCTTGATTAGGAGGCCGGGAGGGCCATAATTGATTTATTATGATATTTAAATGATTATATGCATGTTTATGTGAATTATATTTTTATATGATGGCGAATGCATGCATATGGGCTCATATTTATAATGTAAGGGCATTTTGGTAATTTGGCCACAGTGGGCGTAAATGTATATTTTGGGTGCATGGTTGAGATTAATTAATATAGCCACATTATAGGGTGGATTGGTTCGAGCTTTTCGACATGAGACGATCATGAGATGCAAGTTTTCGGTCTAGTCATAACGGGATTAAGTTCGAGGCTCGGTGTGAGTCTCGGGGTCATTTTGATGATTAGAACATTATCGGGAATTAAAGGGTAATGGGATATGATTTATTGGTATTTGATAATTTTGAGAATAACAGGAAATGGAGGGTGTTAATTATAATTAACGAGATAGGCGGGAAAGGACGGTTTTACCCTTGGGAGTGTTTGGAAGCTTTATTTGACCTAGGGGCAAAATGATCTTTTCACCCCTAAGATATATATCAATTGGATGGCTGTAGAAACCTTTAGACCAAAACAGAGCATCCTCATCTTCAGTTCTTCTCTCCTTCCCGTACATGTTCTTCCCTCTTTCTTCCTTTCAATTTTTGAGAGCCAACTTGAAGAACCAAGCTAGGAGATCAAAGGTGGGAGCTTAGGAACTTAGTTCAATCATTGAAGAGGACTCAAATCCAACTTGAGGTAAGGTTTCATTCAAGAACTTAAGCTTTACTCTGTTTTACAAGTTAGTTTTCAGTTGGGAATTTGAGATGTTAGTTGTGAGAATTCATGGAAGTTCTTGGGTAAGATTGCTTGGGTTTTGATGAGGGTGTGGTGTAGATGAGGCTTGGGGTTGAGTTTGATGTTTTGATGATGTTTGGGATTGATTAGGAGGTTTGTTTTTCAAGGGAAATCGCAGAGGAGAAGACCAGAAGAGTTTCTGGTCTGCTGATGGCGCCCCAGCGCCATTCCTGGCGCCCCAGTGCTAGGCAGAGCTGTTTCTGGAGCTCTCTGACTTTGGGGCAGCGCCCCAGTGCTAGTGCACTTTCCAGCAAGCATATTTTAGGGCTCGGGAGGACTTTTAAGGCTCGGGGGTTGGTTCCTTTACCCCGTTTGGGTGGATTGAGAGTCCCGAGAGTGTGGGATGGATCCCGGGAGTGAGATTTTAGATTATAAACCTTTCTATGATTTATTTTATTGATGGGATTCCATATTTGGTTATGACTAGGTGACCGCTAAAGGACCAAAGGATTGATCCTTCTCAAGGGTCGTTATTTTATTAATTCTTGCTCGAACCCGAGGTAAGAAAACTGCACCCCGTATGTGACATGCATGTCTATGATTGATGCATGTTGGATGTTTAAATGTATACATTGATAGCATAGTGAATGCTTGGTGATCTTGCCCAACTGCATATGATTATTATTAAGGCATGCTGGATGATTAAGTGTGATGCATGTGATGCACGAGAAACATGTGATCAGGGCATGCCATGAGTGATGAATATGAGATTAGCCAGAGCTTGAGTCTCTGAGTTTGTGCGTGATCATGATTATGCTAGCAACTGTTTAGTAAGCATGCTGAATGCCCTACTCTTGGATAACTGGCATATGATACATATTGATAGCATTGCTTACCTGTGCATGGTACTGGCTAATTAGTCAGATTTGGCAAAGGTGCTAGTATCAACTGTGAAGCTGTGACTCATTAGTCAGGTTCGGCAGTGGTACTGGGCACTGGTCACGTTGCACTGACTCATCAGTCAGAATTGGCAAAGGTGTTGGTATCAGCTATGAAGTTGTGACTTATGAGTCAGGTTCAGCAGTGGTACTGGGCACTGGTCACGTTGCATTGACTCATCAATCAGAATTGGCAAAGGTGTTGGTATCAGCTGTGAAACTGTGACTTATGAGTCAGGTTCAGCAGTGGTACTGGGCACTGGTCACGTTGCACTGACTCATCAGTCAGAACTGGCAAAGGTGTTGGTATCAGCTGTGGAACTAGGGTTGAACCCTGTTTTGCCGCTTAGAACGGCTTGTTGTAAATATTTTCTGTAATAAACTCTGAAACTTTATTTTCGGGATCCCAATGTATATATTAAACGTTCTAGTGAAACGTTACATCCTAACCAAAGTTTTTAATCCCTAAACTGCTAATCATACTTAGTTCACGATTTTGGCCAAATGACTCGATTAGCGAGTTTAGCACTAGTTACAAGGCACACCGTAACGGTCCCTGGAGTTTGGGGCGTTACAACATCGAAGAAAGTCTTGGACTTTGTGGTTAAGAACATAATATGTCGCTATGGTCTGCCTAAGAAGATAGTGTCTGACAATGGCACCCAATTTGACAGCGACATATTTACCGATTTTTGCACTCGGCATGGCATCACCAAAAGTTTCTCCTCGGTAGCCCATCCTCAAGCCAATGGGCAATGAAGCGGTAAACAAAGCATTGAAGGACACTCTAAAAAAGCGCCTGGAGCAAGCTAAGGGTGCTTGGGCAGAAGAGTTACCAGAGGTCCTTTGGTCATATAGGACTACTGCTCGGACGACAACTGGTCATACCCCATTCTCTTTGGCATATGGGTATGAGGCCATGCTACCTGTGGAGATAGACCCACCATCTCATAGAAGGACCATGTACAACCAAGAGGAGAACCATCAGTTATTAGCAGAATCATTGGACGTCCTCGAGGAGAGAAGAGAGGAGGCAAGCCTTAGAGTTGCTGCTCATCAGCAAAAAGTGGCGCGCTACTTCAATTCCAGAGTGCGAGATCGAAAGTTCTAGGTCGGAGATTTGGTCCTCAGAAAGGTGTTTGTAAGAGACCCAGCAGCTGGTGTGCTAGGACCAAACTGGGAAGGACCGTATCAAATTGAGCAAGTCTTGCCACCAGGCACCTACAAGCTTGCTTGGTTGAATGGAGAGCTGATCAGGAACTACTGGAATGGCGAGCACTTAAGAAAATATTATCAATAAATACTGCTTGCAGAGTAGTAGCTTTGTATCAAGTGCTTAACTTGTTGTTTAAGTTTTTGTTTGTGAACTGGTTATTTGCTACCTAGTCACAGTATTTTGAACAATATTATTTTGTTTGGAACTCGTTGTTAGACACGTTTTGTCACTTATTATTACGAGTAATAAAAGAGACCACGCGCAGCGTGGTCGAATCTTGCTACAAATTTTGCATATGTGTTGATTATTCTTGCTTGGCAGTGTTCAACTGTCATAATGATTTAAACAAAACAGGTCTTCTAAAAACTAAGTGTAAATATATACCGGACAGTGTTCAACTGGTCGGTATCATGATATGAATGACCAACGTTTAAATAATGTTTTTGTAGTGGTCAACTACTGAAATATGTTCATATATTTTATGTGTTTCACGAGTAGTGACTACTCGGACAAATTCGATCAAGTAGCAAGTGATCAAGGATTTATCAACCCTCAATCACTTAGGGGGCACATAGGGTATACTGGTTTGTACTTCAACACAGGCAATAAGAGCACGAACAAATATATCTGTTTTTGGGCTGACTTGTAAGTTTGGAAGTCTAAAAAGGCCATTAAGCTAACTTGTTTAACAAAGCTTAAGTAACTTAGAATTTTTAAAATTTTAAGTTACAAACAGATATTCGTGTAATGATAAAATTTATGCTCATAAAAGGTTAGAGCAATAAGAGCATGAGGAAGCATATTTAGTATGGACTTATGGAATGGTTAGAATTTCTAAGTTAGAAAACTAAATACTCATGTGAAATTTAAGGCATCTAGGAACTTTACTATTCACAATAAAGACTTAAAAGTTTAGAGTTAGTCAAAAAAGAAAAAAGTAAAGTGCTAAGTGTCAAAATAGCTCACTAATCCGAGCAAGAATATACAAAGTAAAGCAAACTATGATAAGGAGTCACTAGCATGCTTCTCTGGTGGGTTGATCAACCCCCTCCTCGGCTTCAGCTGCTCCTCTTGCTCGGAATGATAAGGTAGAGGAGGCGGGTGCAGGTGCAGGAGGATTGGCAGCTTCTTCAGCAGCCCTTGCTTCGCATCTAGCAAGCTCCTCTGCCTGAACCTCCTTGGTGAAAAAATCGAGATTGAAAGGTTTGTTCAGCTTCCAGACCTGATAAAAGCAGTCGAAGCTGGCCTCCTCAAAGCGAATTAAATCAAACTCCTTTTCTTGTTTCAACTCTTCATTTTCGCTGGTCAGTCTCTCATTATCCCGAGCTAACTCCTTGTTCTCGAGGGACAACTTCTCCAGTTGGGCTGTCAAGGAATTTTTGTTTTGAACCTGCTGCTGATTCTCATCAGAAAGTTTCCTAAGAGACTCATCCCGTTCAGCTACGGTTTTCTCTGCCTGTTCCAACTTAGATTTGGAGTCTTTTTCTGAAGTCGTTAAAGTCTCTACTTTAGCCTGGGCCTCCACCAGTTGATCGTTTAGCACCTTGATCAACTCCTTGTAATCTACCGCTCGGAGCTGAGCATGACTGATGGTGACAAGTGACTGCATGAAAGACAAAAGGTTATTATAAGCAAAAATATTAATAACAAATTGTCTTAAGACAAAATACCTACCTTCATCAGTTGAGCAAGCCCTCTTCTTAGGACGACTTCAATGCTAAGCCGAGGGAAGGATTCGAAGCTTTGGAGCATTGAAGCGTCATGGTCGATCTCCTCAAGAAGTCCTTTTCCTAGGTCACTAGCAGCATGGAGGACCTCACTCGAGCTAGCCAGGCGGGTAGGAGTTAAGCTCGCAGAGGGAGGAAGCGAAGAGGAAGTCAGCGGCGGGAGTGTAGTCGGTCCCTCGGGTTGTCTCCCTTGGCTGGGCGGTACTACCTTCGGAATCCTCCTCGGGGGCATGGAGCCACTTCCATCACCAGCTTTCCTTTTTGGAGCAGAAGCAACGCACTGTCTGAACATGTCTGGATATGCAAAAGAGGAAAACACAAAGTTGTTAGAGATATAAACATAATAAAATGTACATGAGTATATACTACAATTTTGTTACTCTCGAATCACCAAGTTATCAAAAATATTCCTATGTTCACTAGACATGTGTTACCTGTGTTGAGGATCTGATCGAGGAACTCATCCTCGTCGTCCAAGGATGAGCTGAGTTCCCTCTCAACCTGGATAGCCTTTCCTTTCCCGGACTGAGCGGGAATGGCAGATCTGCGCTGAGGCTCAGGCTCCCTAATGACAAGGTCACCAGGTCTACGAGAGATCGGAGAAGGTCCAGGAGAGAGCTGATCACTCACTAGCTCCGTGCCCGCGTTGGACTGATCAGTCGTGTTGTTCTCCCCGGTGGTACTTTCCACCGCCATATCTTGGCCACACGGTATCAGGCTTACCATCTGAAGGAGGTCCACAGTGACCAACTTTTTCACATCCTTCTCCCCAGGACTCATGCTAGCCAACTTCTCTGCTCGTTCAAACATCCCTTTAGTAGGCAAGGGTCGCTCGAATGGACCCGCATGTGTAAAGGCCAAGTTGTTGGCCGTAATGTCCGATGTAAGGAAGTATACTTTGTGATACTTCCCGGGGTTCGATTTGTGAGAGATACCACTGAGGTATGTAGTCCCTCTTTGCCTGTGGTAGAAGTGAAAGAAACCTGTGTTGTTGTGGGAGGGATTGGTCCTAAGGTCAAATAAGTAGTGCACCTCGTGAATGGTGGGCTCGTCCCAACCATGCAGGAAGTAGAGGATGTACAACGCAGAGAGTGCCTGGATCCCATTCGGTGCGATCTGGAATGGGGAGATATTGAAGTAATCCGCTACAGACCGGAAATAGGGGTGTAGCGGAAGTGTCGCTCCGGCGTGCACATGATGCCTGGACTAGGCGCAGTATGTTCCACCAGGCCTATTGGCTCTCTGATGAGAGCCCGGGCATATCACGTTTGCCTCGCTCAAGCCCAAAGCCTCGATGTATTTCTGGATCAATGCGGGATTAAGCCTTGAAGCTTCGGCAATGAACCAGGAAGGTTCTTCTTCTCCCCCCTTACGTGGCCGTTGAACAGCCAAGTCCTGGATCACGGTAGCAAATTTCTGAGAAGGTTCTTCTGAAGGAGTGGCAGTGCGAGCGTGACTGCGCTTCACCACCTTCTGCACCGCTCTACGGGCAACCTGTGGATCATGTTCCTGAGGAAGTCTGTTGGATTGTTTCACCCTCATCGTCGACTGAGAAACTTATTGAAGAAACTGTTCCTCGTGGAGGAGATACAAGGCTGAGCGAGGGAGGATCTGCTTGAAGCGACGAAGGCGATCCTCTGGAGTACAACCGGTGGACGAGTTTGGTGAGGAATCGCTATTTAGAGGAGTCTCGATTGATTGCGGGATGGATGTATCGGAGTCCGTATGGTTGTCACCTCCCCTATAGTCAGAGCGATTCATCTACAAAAATGAATAAAAAATGGGGAGGTGAGTAACCATACAGAAAAAATTCACCAAGAATAAAATTTAGTTTTATACTTAGAAAAGTTTGTCTAAGTTATAAAAATATAGCACACAAGGGAAAAAATGATCTTAGTGCCCAAAAGCGCCTATAGAGTACTTGAGGTATTGAAAGTTACTAAAGTTTATAAATGGAAAATTTTGGGGTTTTCCTATGAGGCTAGATTCCCTATGTGTGCGTGTGTGCATGCCAAAGGGCTGGGTATGCGTTTAAAAGAAAATGAAGAAGGCCGAAGCCTAGGAGAGTGGTTGTGGTCCGATCGGACCACATTGTGGATTCTAAGCCAAGGAGGGTAAGTGCATCCGCTCGGATGCCTATGCACTATAGAACGTGCGACCGAGGAGACGTTCAGCAGCCTTGCCTCCGTGCGAGCCCAGCGCCAAGCAACTCACGAGGTGTCCGATTGGACACAGCCCGTCCGAGGAGATGCGTGCCTCAAGGTCCGAGCGAGTGGTGTCCGAACGCCTAGCACGCCTTACGCCTCCAAGGATCCTAGCCACCAACAGCCCACTATGTCCGATTGGACATGGGCTTCCAAGAAGGTTAAAATGTGGTCCGATCGGACCACATACTTGCCCAGAATTTTTCTTGGCAAACCGTATTAGCAAAGCCCTTAACTATACACTTTTCATACCTCAAACCCAAACCGTATGGGCAAAGCCCTAAAATCCCTATCTTAAACACACTTCTTCATTCACACATACAAAAACAAGATCAAAACATGGAAATGAAAAGTTTTTTTTTTATGTTCTTGAAAACCCACTATACTATCAAAAACCCCAAAACCCATACTCGTGATTCATGTCAAATTAGCCCATTTTTCTTGAAATTCCTATGAAATTAAAGGTAATGTTGGGTTACCCATACCACAAACATCATCAAAACCACAAGCTAACACATTGTACAAGCATTCATATGAACTTCAAGAACAAACTCAACCAAAAAAGCTATCAAGGAGTTTCGGCCATGGCATGGGTTTCCATAGAAATATTTTGAAAAATTATAACAATGTAAAGGCATGGAAAAGAAGACTTACTCAAGGTTGGAGAACCTTTGGTTTGCTTGAAGATTGCTTGAAGATGGAGAGCTTCCCTTGAAGTTCTTGGAAATTCGGCAAGAAGAAGAGAAGTTTTGGGGGTTTCGGCCAAAAGAGAAGGAAGAAGAAGAGAGGTTTTTGAAAAATGTGATTTTTTCTTGTGTGAAGAAAGTGTGTAAAGTTGGGTTATTTAAAGGGAGAAAAGTGGGGTTTATTGTTTATTTTTGGACCCTTGGCATTCCGGGACTATTTTTTCTCTCCACGATCATGGGCAGTTTTTTGCAGTGATCGTGGGTCTGCTGCATGGAGATGAACAGTTATTATTTTTTTATAATGACGTCAGCTGGAGAAAAAGTTTATTATGTGAATGTATCATATAATAAACTTGGGGGGCAAATGTTATCCCAAAATTTGAAAAGAATGAGGTGGCAGTAAAATTGACACGTGGCATGGATTAGTTGGGTGATCTGGCTTAGCAGTAGCCCAATGCATCGGTGAAGAATTTGGACTGCTTGAGAGATGCCATAGTCAAGTCAAATACACCCGAGAAGAATACTTGGGCTAGAATGTGCTTGGCTCGGACCCTTGTCCGAGAAGCCCAAGTGTTTGGTTCAAACCCAAGTCTAAGGAGCTTGAAGGATGGGTTTGGACTTTGGCTCGAGGGACAGAAGCAGCAGGTCCGATCGGACCTTAGCTTGAGGAGCCCCTAGACGCTTGGCTCGGACCTATCTGAGGTGAGCTTCCAAGTGCTTGGCTCGGACCTATCCGAGGTAAGCTTTCAAGAGGTTTGGCTCGGACATGTCCGAGGTGAGCCTCCAAGATGGTTGGCTCGGACATGTCCGAGGTGAGCCTCCAAGATGGTTGGCTCGGACCAAGTCCGAGGAGAGGTCCCATGCATGCCAAGGGATGGACTTAGATTTTGGCCAAGGAGAAGCCACAAAAGGTCCGATCGGACCTTAGTTGGAGGAACCAAGTGCTTGGCTCGGACCTATCCGA